>NW_016159242.1:0-87175 GCF_001687245.7 Rhagoletis zephyria | reverse complement strand
CTCTCTCTCTCTCTCACTTACCAATCACAGCCAACGATAGCACATAACGATCGATATCTTTCGCATTCGATGGCTGATTTGCCTGCAGCGATACATCACGCGCCGTTCGATACAATTCATCGCGATATGTTATATCGATATTCGATTCTTCGATTAGATGCATTAGCGCACCGCGTCGATGGGAACGTGCACAAGCAAAATGCAGCATACTTTGTCCGTGTTCATCGCGGTCATCGAGATTGGCGTGCGTTTCTTCGTCATCTTCCTCATCAACGTTCGGTATATGATCCTCTTCTATGCGATCTTCATCGCCGCCGTTACCATTGTAAACACCCTGCACCGAACCCATTCCCGTGCGTCGCAACAAGGGCGAGTTGGATCTAATTGGCGCTGTCGAGTTGGTCTTGCCACTATTGCTTGCCTCTATGGGATCGCGTTGATGAAGATAATTTTGTAGATAATTAGCAAGGAATGCGACAGGATCTTCGGGTCGCTTATTGGCGATTTCGGTGAGTGCTTTGATGAGTGGGTCAGCTAGATCTGTAAAGCAAAGGAGTGGGAGAGGTGAAGTCGTCTTTAATTGCGCTTCGGCACCACATTTATATGTATGCATCTCTTTAAGAACTCACTGTTAGCCAAATATTTGCCTTGCTCGGTTTTGAAAATAGGATTCAGCTGGCTGCTAGCATTTTCAACTTGACCTAAAAATGAATGAAAGTGATTGGTTATAAGAAAACGCGTATGGCTATGGCAAAAGTGCATTTTTACTATACAAGCAGTACATATTGTAAAAATTACATTAAGAAAAAGCAAAGTGCTTAATGATGTAAAATTAAAGATGGTGCACAAGTAGATGCGCACATATTTAAATGAAATATGCTTTATATATGTATGTACATGAGCATATTATTTATATATTTAAAATTTCTATAGCAGCACGACAAAAAAAAATTGTTAAAATTCATAGGGACACTCAGCTGTAACTAAAATAAGTGAGCATATATTCATAAGTACATATGTGGGATTTCATATTTGAACAAATTAACTTCTTTGGCACAGAGTTGTTAACTTCTTAAACATGCAACATCATTGCGTAAATAGTAAATTAGACTAAATTGTTATACTGGAATAAAAAGACGACGAAAATTGTCGAAAACTATCCAGCGCTGCCAAGTTTTTCTGTTTTAATGAACTATTTAGCCGTGCCGAAATTTTAGGCACTGCCACGCAATTTTCGATAGGACTCGACATTTGAAATAAATACGACTTGCACTTGACACCACGACACTCGCAATCAAGCTGATTGAGATTAAAATTAAGATTAACATAAACATTAAGACTAAGATTAAGATTAAGGATAAGATTAGGATTAAGACCAAGACTAAAACTTCGATTGATGTTAAGGCTAAAATTAAGATTTCAAATTAAAATTAAGATTAAGATAATAATGAATATTAATTCAACAATTTCATTGAGCTTGAGGCCATTTTTAATGAAAAATTTTATGGAAAAACAACAATTTACATTTTGCTGGAAGTTATAACTGCCATTTGGGAATTCACCACACCTCTTCATCAGACTTCTTCAACTGGGATTCGATCCAACGACCGCAGCTGCCAAAGCCTCTGAGCTAAGTTCGCCACTTAAGTACGAGTACACCTAAAAGTTAAACATTCTAAAAATTATTAAGAATTATTAACAAAGACCAACAAAAACAACAACCGCATGATCAAGTGTAAATAGGAGCGGAATTGCTGCGCTTGACTGTAGTTGGCTTAACACATGGGAAAACGTGGAAAAAGCAACAACAGTTAACGTGGTGAACTTAGCTCAGAGAGGGTATGACTACTGGCTTTGGCTGATGGGGTCTTTGGATTGAATCCCAGTTGAAGAAACCTATTTCGAGTACCTTTAGAGAACCTTCTACATATTCGAATGGAATAGAAAAATCGGAAGAAACGTTCGACTAAAATTGTCGAGCTAAGCGAAGACTATGTTGAGAAACAAAATGCGGTTTTGTCAGAAAAATATCTTCTACTTATTGCAAAAAGTCACTGACTTAGCAAACTGTGCTCGTATTTTTAAATTATAACTGTTTCATTTTTATAGTAAAAAATATTATAGCAACAAACTTTATATTAAACAATTTTATTGCGCTTGAGGTCGCTTTTAGTGAAAAGTTTTTGTGTAAAAGTAAAAATGTTTACATTAAAAACGGCCTCAAGCTCAATAAAACTGTTTAATATAAATTGTTATTAGGCAAAAAAAAAGTATTTAAAAACAATCGAGGTTGAGATCATTTCGAAAAGGTGTCATTTCAACTGGCAAGCCTGGCATTTATTCTGCTCTCTTAGTTGCGTGGTTACCCTAATGAATTTTTACTTCATCGAACAATTCAATTTCAACAGAGCAATTCTGGCAACTGCCTTGCAACTAACCACAGTCGTCTGCAAGACAAAAGTCTGGCAACTGCCTTGAAAGCTCTTTTCTGTCCTTCGAACGACTTATTGAAAGATCTGCTAACGAGGAGGTCTTAGCGTTATTCCGGTTGTCTTTTGGCAACAAATTTTGTAAACTTTTGTGAAACTAAAAAAATAATGTGTACATACATATCTAAGTAGTGTTCCTTTTAAAACAATAAAAAGTAGAAATTCAAAAAAAAATTTAATTGAAAAATGAAAACATTAACTTAAAAAAAGAAAACAAAAAAATAAGTCTCTAAAAAGAAATCAAAAACAAATTTTCTTTTTAAAGTAACATAATATAAAAATTAAAAGAAAAAAAATAAAAAAAATTTAAAAAAATTATAAAAAATAAAAGAGAGAAAATTTGAAAGAGAAAGAGAGAAATTGAAAGCTATATAATTTTCAATTTAAAACAATAAAATGAAAAAATGTAAAGTAATAAATAAAATAAAATAATAAACCAAACAAAGAAAATTTAAAAATACATACATAAAATCCTAAAAATTAAATGAAATGAATTAGAAAAATATGTTGCTTTTTAAAACAATAAAATATAAAAAATAAAAGAAAACTAAATTTAAAAAATTTTAAATAAAAATAAAAGGACGATAAAAAATATTTCTCTAAAAATTTAATGAAGAAAATTGAATTAAAAATAAAAAGTTAATGAAACAAAGGAAAAAAAAATAAAAATCATTTAAAAAAAATTATTCACTTTGAAAAAAAAATATAATTTTTTTAGTAACACAACACAAATTTAAGCAAAAACATGAAAACAAAATATAGTAATTAAACATATGAAAAAAAGTGTTCCAAAAATTAAATAAATTCAAAAATAGAAAAAATAATAATAGTTACTAAAAATTAAATTAAATTAAAGAAATATATTTGTAAATATTTTTCAATTTGAAACAATGAAATTTAAAATTTCCGCTGCCCGAGGAGTTGAACCTCGGATCTCCCGAATGGTACTTTGCTTAAGCCATTGCGACTGTTGGAGAGCAAAATAATATACAAGTGTTTTCTGCCAAAAAAGATTTTTACCATAAAAGTTGGCAAGGGTGATTTTTTGACGTCTTTCGTGGCAGAATAAATAAAATCTTTGAAACTTTCTTGCCAACTGTAATTTAATTTTCTTACAAAGGACTTTCTTAGCTTTCTTAGAATTACCCTGTACAGCAAAAGCCTATTTTATCTTCATTCGTAAGATATAAGCACAAAATAGGTGTTAAGTGGATGCTCGTAGCAAAGTTGTTGGTGGTTTCTTAAGCATTTTTTCGATTAACTAAATAGCTTTAATTATTGAAACTGCACGTCTCTCTGTAGCACAAACATGTTATTTTAAGATCTTTATAAGCAAAATAAACTCGGTAAAAACTTGTATTTCAAATGTATTTATTAGTGTATAGGTAAAGGTATAGAGTCAACGAATAAACCGAACTTGCAACTTAAAAAAAAAAACTAAAGCATTTAGACAAGGGACATTTTTATGCAATAAAAGGATACAAAAATTAAACAAAGGACACAGCACGAACAAGTGAACATTCTAACAGTGAAATCTAAAAAAAAGTGTACGAACCCGAATTTGTAGCAATCAGAGTTGCACAGCGCAAAATGTCTCAGAAGCATGGTGTTTTCAAATCAATTCTATTTGCGTTATATGATGATCTGCAGCAATGTAATAAACTAAATTTTCATGAATTTTTTACTTGCATAATTTCGTGTTTTATTCTTTTCGTAGCTGTTAATGGTATTATTGTGTAAACGCTTTGCTAACGTAATGTTGGTTTCGGCTTCAAATTTCTTACATTTTCATAGATGAATGATTTGATATACTAATTTGACGAAATTTCATTTGCTATGACAACTGTAAATTTGGCGTTTATATATTGAACACTTATAGCTAAATTTTAATTAGGCACGTCTCCAGGCCTCTAAATTATATTCTTCGATTCCCTTCTATTTTGCCCACTCCTTCAGCGCAGTGTCACTAATTGCGCTCCATTAAACTATTCTTCTTGCGACGGAATATTTTCACCAGCATTGAGGCGATGTGCTTCGAATTCGTCAACGACATATCCTTCTCCAGCGACACAATATTAGTCACAGCCGTGCAATAGTCTTGAAAGAGCACATACTCAATTACGCCCAAACTTTGCATATTCACCAATTGTACTTCCGATTTTGCCACAAAATTCGTAATCAAGTTGAGTCCGCGCACCGAACAGAGATGCCGCAAGTTGTCCACCTCTTTCATGAGATTCGGCAACTTAATTGTTGTTATAAATTTCAAACCTGTGCCCAGATAAGATGGACGCGCCTGTAGATAACCCAAAAAGTAGCTCTCTTTAAAGTGCAGCTCACGCTCTAGAAAGCGTATTACGCGTCCGACACGTGTGTAAGCGGCGCCCATATTGGCAGCATTCGCCTCACTCGAAGTTGCAATAACGCGCAAGTGCTCCTGACAGTTCAGCCATAGTGCTAAATTGTTTGCTGAATTAACATAAACGCCACGTCCGTATGGCCAGAGGCTGCCATTGAAAGCCACTGACTCTGCGGCCTGTACGGTATCTTTCGTATCGGGTAGCGGTATCATGAGCCCCAATTTGCTTAGTGTTGCACGTATTTCGGAGTTCTCCTCGAGTATTTCAGTCAACGTATAGTAGCTGCCCGACTCCGTTTCGCCGATCGCATCAACGAATTGATTAGTAAATATTTTACCCATAACCATGCGTTCGGCTTGCTCCACCTGCCCTATGGTCAAGTTTAACGGCAATTCAAATTGTTCCAAGTTACGCGAACACTCTACGCTGCAGCGTTGTATCAAATTTGGCTCATCATCGAAAATAAATGCGGCAGTATTTAGCCGCACGCCATTCTCCATGGGAAAGAAGGCGATACGCGGATGTGGTTTAAAATCTTCATTGACGCTCATGCAATGCATATCCTTGATGAGTGGCACAAGAAATTCCTGAAACACGACAAACACATCGAAGTCTGGCGCAATGATGCCACAATTTATGTCCTCTTCAAGGCGACGAAGTATCGAGGTCTTACGCATTGCTGGCCAAATAACATCAAAAAGATTGTGATCGAGTCGTGTTTGTCGTAGGCGAATTTTCTCGAAGACGCTTCTCTTCATGAAGCGACTCAAATAGCTTGTGACGGAAAGTTGCATGGTGGAGGCGCTTAAAGGTTTACGATGCGCCAGCGCCGATGCAGCACTGCCACTTAGTATCTTGCTGGACTCCTCGATCACACTGTAGCAGCGATCGAGCGTACGATTGATATCGACATCTTGCAAACGGCGACGTGAGCTGTGTAGATCATCTGGTACTATGATGGGGTTTGTTAGATTCATTGATTGGTTGGTTGAGGTGCGAGTATGGTTTTGCAATTGAAAAAGAGAGGTAGGAGAAAAAAGAAACAGTGTAACGGCACGTGTGTTGTAGTAGCGTAGGTGAGAGAGAAAAAACAAAAAGTATGAGAGGTTATTTCTTTATTTTATGGTTTCATAGATTCATAAGCAGGATAATAAGCAAAATAAGCAACAGTTTGTATAAGAAGATCTTCAAAACTTAAATACATAAATATATACATATATTTGCGTAAGCATGACACAAGATCAAAGCAGTGAAAAGTGAAAAAAGTAAGCTGCCGCACTGAAATACTGCATTATTTAGAATGCGACGAAATGAAGCGAAAAAAAAAAAATAAAATAGTTATAACGGTATCCTACTAATATTATATGTATGTAAATGTGAAGTTTGTGAGTGACTGTGTGAATATGTTTGTTGCTATTTCACGCTACNTCCTACTAATATTATATGTATGTAAATGTGAAGTTTGTGAGTGACTGTGTTTGTGAATATGTTTGTTGCTATTTCACGCTAAAACGACTGAATGGATTCCTATCAAATTTGGCACACAGACAGGTGACACCCCGGATTAAGATATAGTGTATACGTTGGAGGGAGTTGCCTCCTCTTATTTAAATTAAAATCAATGAAATAAGTTAAATAAAATAAGACAACATTGTGGGTATCTAGTGAAAGGGATTCTAAAATAATTTTTTTTTTAACTTTGAAGATCGTTGCCACCTGTTCGAAGTGTGGAAATCAACTTAATTAACAAGTTAAATTAAATATTTGAATCTGCATATCAAACGACAGAGGTTTAAGAAAGCCTTATTTCGAACATGATTCTTAAGAGGGTTGCCACCTATTTTGGATTTCAAAATGAATTCAAACATAAAGTTAAGTTAAATATTTTCTAAAATTTTCTTTATCTAAAATATTTTTAAAGAGGTTCGCCACCTATTTAGAAATTCGAAATGAGTGTAATTAACAAGTTCAATAAAATATTTTAATATGGGCGTCAAACGCGAGTGGATTGAGAAAGCTTTATTTCTAAAATGCTGAAGCATTATTTTTAAAATATTTGTGTCTTACATATTTACACCAAATTATTTAGCTTAAAAACATTTATAAAAATGAGCTGCTATTTCTCTGTTATGTTGAAAAAACGCAATTTAGCATTGATATGAAACTAAAATTATATTCTTAAGGCCTGTATGCAATTCTCAGGAAAAGCAAAAATTCCATACAAAATGACGTACAAGAAATGCCTAAGAAATTTTCATGTGTAAAATTTTCTTGAGTCAGTACCCAGTTCTTAGGAAATTTGCTACCTTTCTACTACAGTTTTCTAAAGTTTTTTGTGATAAAAGAGCACAAGGCAACCCATGCTTGCAACGGAAATATACACCCGTTCTATTATTTCTCGAGGAAAGTGCGAGCCAACAGGCTGCTGGAGTATCAGTTGTCAAAATTCCTTGGACACACACAGGAAATAATGGCAATTTTTTTCTTGACCGCTTTTTCGAGAGCTGCATACCAGCCTTAACACACAAAAACTATCTACGAAAGATAAGATGTAATTTTTAACAGAACTGCCAGGAAAGGCCAATATCGAGACTGGCTGAATTAAGATAACCATCTCAGTGAGAACATCAAAATAATCAGCAGTATTCCTGCGATCGAGATCAGTTTCCAACTAACATCATAAACAAAATCTTTTTATAGCGGTTGCCCCTGGGAAGGCAATGACAAACCTCCAACTGTAATTCTGCAGTAAAAAAAAAGCTCCTCATAAAAATACAATCGTCATTCGGAGGCGGCGTTAAACTTTAGGTCCCTCTACTTTGTGTGACAACTCAAGCCGGCCGCCACAAGTCGTAAACTTACATATTGTGTTAGCGCCAATTTACATTTTTTATTTGATTATAACGATAATTATCGTTTAAAAATTTTCGTATTTGAAAATAACACTTTAATAACACCTAAGTAAACACTGAGGAGAAAAATAGTAAAATCAAATATAAGCGTATTTAAATGAAATGAAAACGTGTTCAAAAGTAGTTTATAATGGAAATATTCAACTCAAATACGCGCATATAAAAATTAAACATTTTGCACTTCACGGATTCTTTTTCATAATTAAGACAAACCAATGGAATTTTCCTGCAATGGATTTTAGGCGCATTTGAATTTAATATTTCTATTATATATACACTAACTCTGAACAGGTTTTCATTTGATTTAAATACTTTTTATTTGATTTTACTATTTTTCCCCTCAGTTTATACTCAGATGTGCATACATATTTTCTTCTAGTGAGCTACTGATAATCGGTACAGCTATGACGTTTCTACACAGCATAGAAGAACAGGTAGAGGTCATCTCAGCATACTTAACTCGGTTTTGTGTTATTTTGGATTATGACACTATTGAAGCTAATGAGCGATGTGCAAGCTTCTTTGAAGCAAACATTTAATTTTTGCTTGAAAACAAACAAAAATATATAAATTCAAAATTTGTCTTAAGCCCTGAGATTTTTGCGGCGCCGCGGCGGCTTTCTATGTATAAGTATCCTTAAGAAATTGATCCAACCCGGTGCTAATTAAAAAATTAAGCTGTTTTGAGAGTGGCAGGTTCCAGATTCTGAATGGAGACGATTTGTATGTACTTGTTCTCGTCGGTGTATACTAAGTCTAACGAAACCGCAAAACGTGGTTGCATGCAGAAAATCCTATTTTACAACGGTGGTGTCCTTTAGGTACTATACTCTTCCCACTAAGGACTTAGCATGTTTTCACTCTAAACTGTTCTTTCTTTTTATACCCGAGCGTACTTGTGCTTAAGGGTATTATAACTTTGTTCACATAACGGTTGTTTGTAACAGGCAAAACGAAGCGAGATAGATATAGGCAAATGTATACATAAATGATCAGAATGAAAAGAGAGATCGATTAAGCGGTGTCTGTCCGTCCGTCCGTCCGTCCGTCCGTCTGTGCACACGATAACTCGAGTAAAAATTGAGATATCTCAACGAAACTTGGTACGTGCACTTCTTTCTGCCGTAGGACGGATGGTATTGCAAATGGGCAAAATCGGACAATAACCACGCCTACCTCCCATATAACGGTAGTTTACAGAAATACGAAAACCGCGATATTTTAGTAACTACTGAAGATTCTTCACTCAAAATTGATATTTACACCGCCCACTTATGATCACATATATGTATCTCGGTAACCGTTCAACCAATTTGTACCAAACTCGGTATGGTTATTGTGCTTGCCACATAGAAAAACTATTGAAATCGGACTAAAATTACGGCTGCGATTCATATAACGGCAAATTTCAGAAATGCTTGAAACTTCAATATTTCGAAATTGAAGGACGCCAGTTTACTCAAAATTGATACACCCCGGCTTACCATCTAGCGGAAGGTTTCGGAAAGGTGAAAGTATATTTAATACCCGCGCCGGATATTTAATGTTCGGCTCCGCCCGAACTTGTTATTATTCACTTTTTTAGTTTAAAACCGAGTTTCTATTTTTTTACTTGTGTATGTTTCAAGGTTCAAAGAATGAGGTGAGTTTGGTTAGATAAGTGTGCCACAACTTTTTTTTTATCAAATGTCGAAAATCAAAAGCTCTAGAGATATGCCCGTATACGCTTACGAAAACAAAGCAGGCACGAAAAAACAAGAAATACCTCAAATTCACCAAAGTCATTTATGTAAGTGAAAAATTATATTTTTATTGCAATTTAATTTGAAAACTTGCAGATGGGAAAATATCATTATTAACCACATTAACAAAGTTATACTCTCTTTATGTTTCAGCTGTTGCATTTGCATTAAAATAATCACTGTATATATGTAAATATCTGACTTTCCTATACCACTTAAAATGACTCTTAGTCTTAATATTTCTGTGAAGAGCAAAGTTTTCATTTATAAATCAAATGGTTAACAGGCGCATAGAAGTGCTTGCTTTTTATACAAATTTCTACAATATAAACGTACCAAAAATATCATCAATATTATTGATGAGACTATTGAAGAATTCACGATCTCCGAGTGCCCGTGACATTTCAGCACATTTAAAAAACAATCTTTACACTGATGTATTTCAAAACTCTAAAAAATATGTCTTAACCAACCACTTTGTCTTATTTCGATCCGCTATGACGACAATTGCTTTAAGTAAGCAAACAAAAGGAACTTAAGGAAACCGTTTGGATAAAAACGCGGCCAAAATAATTAAACGTGACCTAGAAAAGCCGCAAGCACACGTGTGATGACCACAACAGTAAATCAATGACTGACGGCAATCTAAGCGTACAATACTACACCACCATTACATATAAATGTCTATATGTACTTATATATTCATATGTATGCATGGATGTAAGTATAGGCTTTTATTTGCCCAAGTGTATGTGTATTACGAAAGCCACACAAGCAGTTGTACACTTGTTAGATAAGTTTTTAGTATGCAATTAGACGTTGTATGTATGTATAGTGTATACATAGGAAATACTCTGCTAATAGTTTACGCAGGATCAGCGTTTATTTCAAAAAACAAAAAAAAAATGTTAAACGATTTTTCAACTTGGGAAAGCTTAAATTTTAATTAAAATGGAAATTGTAGACATGGAAAAATTTTTGTAGAGAAAAAGTCAAAAATTTCGAAGTTATATATCGAATAATTGAAATCGTTTGATCCCATGAGAATTATAACACTCATTAATAATTTAAAAAAACGNTGGAAAAATTTTTGTAGAGAAAAAGTCAAAAATTTCGAAGTTATATATCGTTAAATCGTTTGATCCCATGAGAATTATAACACTCATTAATAATTTAAAAAAACTTCACTAATATCACTGGTTTACAGTGAAAATGGTCCACGGTTGCCACTATTCCTATGTGGAATTGCTCGCTGAATTAGTGGTCAAATGAAAATGCGCACAGATTTTTTATATGAAAAATTTGCAGGAAAGAATGTTGCTCATACGCCATGTAAACAAAATAAACACATAATATTTCCTTTTTATTTATCAATCGAATTTCTTCATTCGTAGCATGTTTTTTTTTAACAGATCAGGATTTTACACAAGTAACAAATTTTCGTAAAATTTATTATTTTCTTAGTTACCATGTTAAAGTTTGAATTTTCAACTTTCCCATCAAAAAAAAATTAATAAATAAAAATTTGGAATGATAAATTATTTTCTCAGAAACTATCAGACCTATAAAAGAAGTAGTGTATATAAAGTTTATGGAGAATTTTGTTGGCTTTCTTTTGCTATATCTCGTATTACGATGCTTCAATTTGTTCGTAAGATATACGTAGTGAAGTGGAACCACACTTTTTTCGAAAACCTATCCAGAAATTTTCTAGATTTTTTGAAATCACATTTTTATTTTTATATCATTACAAAAACGAGGTATTTTTTTCGTATGCATTTATCATCAAATTTTTACTATATCGGTTAAACAAAAAAACGTTTAATTTGGATTTAAATTTGTTCGATCCTTTTAAATCTTACTTGGTCTAAAAACCTAAATCTGCAAATAACGGTCATAATTCTGCTATGATCCTAAAAATTATGAAAATTATATCGATCAAAAATTTATCGAAAAAATAAAATTCCAAAGAATACAGAATGTTCTTGAAAGTAAAAAATAAAAATCATAAACTAACGGTTAAATTTGATCAGAAAAATAGAAATCCAACTTTAACAATTAAATTATAAATTTTATTATAAAACTCATAACCGTTATGGTCCCTGATCGAAACTTATTTGATGCGTTCCTTTTTCGAATTTTTGTGTGCTTCTTGGTGCAGCCGCAGAAAAGGAGGACGACCTTCAGTTTAACACCGCCTCACAACTGCAGACGTTTTTTTCGCGACATACTTTTTAATGGCATAAGTACACTTGAAGGTTTGCCATTGGCTGCAGAGGAGGAAAAAAAAGCTTTTTTAAATTACACGTTAGCCCAAAACTTCTATACAGGGTATACTATACATTCGCATACTAGGCACACCCTCCTCCTGGCGCAATTTACAACGAATGCCAGCCGTTTGTGCATAATTTCTACACACTGCCATTGTTTCACTAAATTGACCCATAAACAACTTGGGCATATAGTATAGTGTAAATACCAGTCTAAACAAATAAAATTATTAATTTAAACAAAAAGCCAATGAAGTTCAACTGAGCGACCGCAAATCGTCTGCTGGATTGGCCACTAATCATATTACCTACAGGCTAAGTAAATGTCTAGTTAATTACATACATATGTATATGTATACACAGCTAACTATGAGTGATTGCATTTTGAATTTTTGATGAGCGGGTGTGTATCCGTCGCTATTGGTAAAACCGCACAAGCCAAATGTGTTAAAAGAAAATTAGTGCAAAACATATTAAGCTATATTACAAGTGAACTACAACTTTTGGTGATTTTATGTACTTGCATCAAATCGAAAAATAAAGCAAAATTATAAGAAAACGCTCAAATTTTTAAAAGAAAAATCTCTAAAATCAATACACACAGCAAAGCTAAATACATATGTGTGTATATAAGTATTTATATTCACAATGGCTTTTGTTCATCTACATTTATAATTGACGTAATAAGTTGTTGTTCAATAAAGTTATATCAGGCTCACCTTGATCGTTTAGCAGTTCATCTTCCAATTCTTCGGCACCAAAATTACTTAGTAGTTGTCTATAGTTGAGTATTTCTTTTGCTTCTTCATTATGCTGATAGAATTCTGGCGTATGACCGAGCTATGTAAATAAGTACAGAAATCAAAAGTGTTCATATACATATGTATGTATGTATACACATAAGAAATAAGTTGGTATATGTAAGTTTACAGCTATTAAATTTTGGGTTTTTTTAATAAATTTTGTGTTTTTTTTAATAATATTTTGTCGCCTACACTTTTGCTCAATGTTTGGCCGAGCTTCTCATTCAATCCTCGTTATGCATTCTGATGGAGCGACCTACAATTTTACGCCGCTTTCGAATGGCTTCGTGAGAAGCTCCGCGGTGTGCCGTTGCCTACCAAGGGGCGGCCGCTGTTAGAAAAAACTTTTTTTAATTTAAATGTCGCTCAGACCAGGGATCGTACCCAGGTGCTAAGAGGTGGTAGTGCGCATCATTAACCAATCAGCCATGGCGAACGGCTGATTCAATTTTATTTTTTTTGCAAAATTTCTATTAGCTAACCTCCACTGCTGAATGTTACTCATACGCAGTGTCCTACTCAGAAAGAAAATCTAAAAACGCAGTCTGGCTATATTTGGCCCCGAGTTTCGTGAGTGTATTAATTTTTGTATGAGTAAACTGTCGCACGCTGTTATATGGTATCTACATTTGTAGACTACCGGCTAGGAGATAGTGATTTTTAAAGGAAGTGTTTTGAAGGCCTTGGAAATAATTTTTTTGTTTATTTAAAAGCCAAAATTGTTTATAAATATTTTTAGGAAGCTACTAAAAACCGCGGACACGGTTGTAGTGCAAATATTTTATTTATTAAAGATTTTCGGCGAAAATGCTACAAATATAGACTACGAAGCATGCAAAATGCTTTAAGTACAGTTTAATGTTTTCTTTCTTTCTTATTCGGTTTATTTCAAGGATTGAAAAATTACAATGGACAATGTAATATTACTTAATATTCTCAAATACCAGGGATCGGCGTTGCGGCGTTTTATTTTTCCTCCATTTGAGAAAAATTAACCCTTTGGTTTTAAATTTTTGTATCCAAGCAGAAACTCAACTGCGCTATCTCAGAATTCGGTTGAGAAATGCATTATCTCAGCTGCCGATTCAAAAAAGACCTATCTCAGAACATTTTCAATGTATTTCCGTTTGAGATAGGGCGTTTTTGAATAGAATAGAATTCTGAGATAGAGCGTTCTTCAACCAAATTCTGAGAGTTCAAATTCTGAAGTAGGGCGTTCTTGAAAATTTTCCGATATAGGCCATTTTCCAGCAGGCTGCCGAGATAGGTCAATCTTCCACTCAGCCATCGATATGTACATAATTTGGATTTTATATAAGTATGTTTTCAGATTAGAGATTAACATTTTTAAATTGTTACAGCCCAAAAGAAGTATTATTTTTTAAATAAATACATCCAGTTCCTCAAACGCTGCACTCGACAAACATTTGTTGGCAAATATATTTTAAATGATGACTATTAAAAGGTGCGAGTGAGTATACTAGGTGTATGGGTAACTAAGACCTCACGCTTGCAAGGATCTATATCGGGTTAATATTCTATTTGATCAGAAAATATTTATTTTTAACGACTTGATGCCAATTCTATGTAAAAATTTATTTTCCTTATAAAAAATCTATGGAAAACTTCAAAGCCCCCAAAATTAAAACAATACGGCTCTCACTTGGCATTTCCAATTGGCGTCAGTTGGCACAGAAGAAAAACAACTGGTGTGCTTTGTTGAACTCGGCCAAAATCGCTTAGGCGGTTACAGCGCCAAATAAGAAGAAGAAGAAGGGTTTCCCTCTTTTTGATATTCTTCAGTTCTGAGAGTGTTAGCAGAAAAATTCGAAAAAGTTGCTTTTTCCATGTAATTTTGGACTACCCTAGTGTACATATTTATGTACGAGCTTTTGAAATTAACAATTTCAAATTATCATAATTTTGTATAGTCTGAACCTTTTTAAATGTTGTTGATTGCTCTTACTATTCAACAAAATTCATAGGACACCCATTTACTTTGAATCTATCATTTTCCATGATTATATACGTAGTTATTATCCTCATAGGATTAAATAGAGTATATATTGCGGCAAAACCTACCTTATCCGCTGCTTTGCTATTGGCACCCAGCTGCGTGAGTACGTTATAGAAGTGACCATTATCATTTATAACAGCGGCATAGTGTAGCGCTGTTCGTCCATCGGTGTCGGCGATTGTAGTGGTTTCTGGAAAACGTGCTGCCAAATATCGAACAATATCTGTTGGGAAAAATAAAGAAAAAATTTGAGATGAATACTAATATATATGATTGCGTGTGTCTTTTGTTGCTGCCTATTAATTTTTGTAAATGTATGCAAAATGTATGTATGTGGTTGATACAATTATAGAAAATCAATATAAGTAAAAATTTATAATTAGCCTCAAAAGCAGATATTTCCACATTTTTGGTTGGTTGGCCTTCGGTGTATTTAAAGTAAACACGAAACTTTGAAGTCATCGTTTTAATAATTTATTATGAATTTTTTTAGTTACGAAAAGCACTTAAAAGTCGTATCCATATGTACTTAGAAGTTTTCAATGTGAAAAATATGAAAACCCCAATACTTCATTGGACGAACTAATTGGTTACATTTCGAGGTAAGCGGTCGGTATCAACAAAAAAAAAACATTAAAAATTGTTCTGAGTATACCATTTTCATTCAGAATTAAGTAAGGCAACATTAAGTATGCAATGATTGTATCTAAGCTAAGACCTACTTTTCACCCATTAGGTGAGGTTAGGAGGGGGTGTGTGTAGACTTTTACATACTTTCGCTCAGAGACAGAATTATCAATTATGAGTTACCCCTTTAAGCGGGTGTCAGGATGAGACAGGTACCCATAATCGAGAGAGTAGCTTCAAGACATTATTCTACTGAACTAATTAATATACTATCCCTAATAAAGCCGAGAAGATCCAACACTTCCACCTTTGCTATGTCGGCCATACAGTTGAAGAAGCGTGAACACAAGTGCTTGCGGCGCTTCGTCTTTGACTCATGCTTATGTTCATCACTGCAGCTTCTCAGAGAGTGCTTGTTGGTATTCGACACCTTCGATGATGCCAGTAAGAACTTTTACTGTAGAGCTATTGAGTTTCAGTATCTCACTCGTCTCTCTCCTACTAAGCCGCGGCCATAATAATAATCTTGTGATCTCACAGTTTTCTCATTTGTTCTCGTTTTGTTAGTCGCCTCCATCATCACTTTTCCTAACGTGATCACTAAAATGGTGGTAGTACGGAGCTATGCGCTTCTTCTATTGGCATCTCTGAACCGCATCTGGCTACCTCATCAGCCGACTCCTTTCGCCCAGCAAAGAGTGACGTTGATACGGCTCAGTGGCGCCAGCGTGATGCGACATTTCAATACAATTCCCGACTTCACTATTTTAGATCCTATTGCCTTCAGTGCTGCCTGACTGTCGACAAAAATATTGGCTTTGTCTTCTGGAATTCTACTACTAAGTAAAAGACTAGCCGCCGTCTCTATAGCGTAGATCTCCGCTTGGAAGATACTGCTGTCGTTCGGTAGATGAAAGGACCGGTTGATCTGCAGGTCTTTCGAATAGGCACCGGCTCCGATTCCTTCATCCATTTTTGAATAGTCTCTGTAGATTTATATACTCCCCTCTTCTGCAGTCAGTCTTGCATTTTATTCTTCAGTAATCAGTGCTGGTTTCTATATCACCCATTACTTTATCTATACAATTTCAGAAAGCTCAAGGGTTTTTTTTAACTCAAGGAGTTATAAACAGCTTTGTACCTATTTTAATACAGAATTACTATATCGATTACCTGTGTTTCCAAAAAGCACAGCTACATGCAGAGGTGTGGCACCGTTGGGTGAAATCTCATCTTTGGCTATCGCAAACTTTCGTCTATCTAAAGCCTGTTGCAGAGCAAGTAAGCTACCTTCGCGTGCCGCCTCGTGAACTCGACGTATTTTACTCTGAAATATAATGCAAATAAAGCTCCAGAGAAGCTGACAAAGCAAATATGTTTCGAAATTTTCATTTCATGGCGGCTTATTCGGCTCGGCTTTGAGACTCATTATTAGACTATGCTCTTAGGTGGGGATCACACGATTTGTACATTTTGGCCAGTCACAGAGGAATGCTGTTTTAAAAATTTGAGTTTAGCTCAATAAAAGAGTTTCTAGACAACATCACTCTGTAACTGTCACAATGTACAAATCGTGTGATCCCAGCTTTAGGTTTTTCCTAAAATTTATTTATTTTATTTTATTTCTTACTTTTTCAATTCCTAATGTTCTCTTATGCCTAAGTACTCACCATATAGCTGGGCACATTACTGAGAAATGCCTGTATATCCGGATTTTGTGATTGCATATTCACCAATTTATTACCATCACCATTGAGAACAATTTGCGCTAACTGCTCCATATCGCCAGAATTAATAACTTTCGTTATGTCGGACTCCTTGAGTTTTCGTGGGATTAGAATTAATCAATAAATGAGCACACAGCTACGACAAGAATTTCCACCAACAACAGAATGTACATAAAAACACACATACAGCAATTAAATAAAAATAGACGACTACTTAATGAAACTTAAATAAGCAAAATTATCAAAAGGCACCAACTACGAATATTCTAACGAAATAGCATTCTATTCGTATACATAAATAACTCAAAAACATTAATCACTTGAAACTGACAATATTTAGAAATTAACTTGTATGCTTAGCGTTAATACTTCATGTACATAAGCAGCAGATTGCGACTGAACTCTATTATCCTCCGATGCGCCAGCCACAAAGCCTTCAATAGCCAGCGATGAGGTAGGCGAACTACCATCAACATTGTCGTATTTATCTTCGTTGTAATTCTCATCAAGTTTATCAGCTGTTTGCGGACCTGTAACCACATACACGTCGTTTTCAGCGTCAGAATCTAATGCTTTTTCAGGCTCCGATTCATATTCAATTGTATTTTCATTTTCAGCTACCAACTCGGTCGCCTGCTCGTTGTTGGGCTAGAGAAAAATGTTCGGCGGTAACAAATATTTATGTAGATTTTTTGATTTTCATTTATTTCGTTTAAAATGTTGTACTGCTTTTTGAAAAACTAAATTTAAAAAAACCAAAAAGGCACTGTTATTTCTCTACAACTTAAGTTGCAATGGAATCGTCATCTACGGTGTCACACAAATAAAAGATATACGATCTATACATATTTACATACAGTGCTCTTGTTAAAAAAAAAAAAAAGAAAAATCTGTTTCCTTTTTGAGCAGCGAATAATCGATGGATTTTGCTTTTTTATTGTGTCGGCAAGAACTTAAAGGTTAGGGTAGGTTACATCTCCTTTTTAACGTTAAACTGTTACGGACACTATAATCAGAGCCATGTTCTTACAACATCTTCTCAGAAAACTGAAAGCAAACTCGTCTAGTCTAGAGAGAAGTTTCTTCCTTGGGTTTGGGATCCCAAGTTAAAAAGGTCAGTCCGCTCTTATTAAGATAGAGAGTCCACCGCCACCAGTAACCTAACTAGCTTTAGGTAAACTTGAGTCAGGATATATAAGGTATACATAGGCGAGATGTCCGCATAGGCAATCACCTCTCAAGTATGTCGTTTAGGATCACTATCCACGGCAGAAGTGGGAGGAGCTCAACTAGCGGGGTGTGTATTTTCAGTGTATGTTTTTCCTGCCAACAAGCTCCTTTGGAACAAAGTACGTCGTTAGCTTTCCTACAAGGAAGCAATGAACAGATCCAGACACTTTCTTGGGAAGGTCGGTGAAAACATTCTATAACTACGGCTCAAAGACAGAAACGGGTACTGGAGCTGGATGGCATCTGGACGGTAAATTTAGGCGATTTAGTGTTTTGAGCGCAGTGTCAACGGTTTTTTAATCGTAAGTAATTTGGAATACTGAAAGCAGCAGACTGGATAATTGGCAATAGGTGGCGCAGAAATAAAATCAGGATCCGCAGTGACAGCCAAGTGCTCTAAAGACTGAGGAAATCGCTCGCACCTTAGATAGAGGCTGAAATGCGGTTCTCTGGAGCATCTAATTGGGCCGCAGCTAATTTTAGAGTCAAGCATTGTGGGAATATTCGGGTACATCCAGCAAATCATTAATACAACTCGTGAGAGCCGTTGGTGTAATATTGACGCCTGCAAAACAACCAAGTGTTTCTTGTAAAGGCCTGAATAATAAACATAAAAGTAAAAACAAAGATAAATATTAGGAAAAAGATGAAGATAGAGGAAGAAAGATTTAAATAAAGGTAACTATAGAGAAAAAATATGTATAGAGACACGAAGACTTAGAGACTTTAGAGATTTTCGGGATTCTCGGAACTTATCGATATAATAACCTATATTTTAATCGATTTGTTATAGACATTTTTATCGATTTTGTTATCGATATTTTCGGAACTTATCGATATATAATCGATATTTTTATAGATTTTGTTATCGATGTTCTTGCCGGTTTAACTATCGAATTGTTATCGAAATTTGTATAGATATTTTTATCGATTTCGTAATCGAAATTTTATCGATTTTGTTATCGATTTTATTATAGATTTTATTATCGATTTTGCTATCGATATTTTTATTGGTTTTGTTATCGAAATTTTTATCGATATTTTTATCGATGATGTCGATATTTTTATAGATTTTTCTATCGATACTTTAATCGGTTTTGTTATCGATATTTTGTGGCCTAGGTGCACTTACTTTTTTTTTTGTTTTGCCTGCCACCCACAACGCCATTTCATTCCAAATTATATTGTACTACGACATTTTTGATACAGAACTTCGAAAATTTGAATCGTATACCATTTTCGCATTTTTGGTTGAATATTTTTGGGATTTGCCCATAGCCTTTACAGTAGCCATGACCGTATTTATGTTTTTGGTTCTATATCTCTTATCCTTCATATACTTAGTCCTATATTCGTACAAAATAACAGTAACTGGCACGAATTAGAATTGTTCACTGGTATTTTGTTTAAATTATTTCATTTGTAATACGCTCGCGATAGGGTTTGTGCTTTCGTTCACTATCTGCATAAGCGCTCGCAAATTTTAAAATAAAAATTCCCATTATTTTGCAGAACGAATGTAATAATTTTGTAGATAGAACAACCCATTAAGATTAATACACTCAGATATCCGCTTTTGTAATGCTTAAATGTGCGGTGGTAGCCAATAAAATACGTACTTAGTCAAACGCAGATCTCATAACAAGCTGCAACTATCTGTATATATCCACTTGTAGCCTACTTATACTTATGTAACGAAACGGAACAAATACCGCCACAAAAGCATTTGCATCAGTAGGCGAGTTTAAAAACATTTACGCTAATATCAATAAAATAAATCATACTTTGAAAGTCAGCTATTAAAATTCTGCATCGAAAATATCCTCCGCTGGTAGCAGATCGAACGTTCTTGATAAATTGGCGCAATGCAACACATGTTACGGAACGCAGCGGCAAAAAAAAAGAAGCCAATGGTAACGAAAAAGGCAATTGCAACAGCTTACGCCACACGCCAACAATGGCTGACATGTGAATTGGCAATGCGAAAAAAGACGAATAATTGTAGTTGCGCATATTGTAGGACAACAAATATTTTGACGTTTGCATGTTCACATGCCATTTCACATGCAACGCTGGAAAAACGAAGAAGCATACACGCACACATACCTACACTGATAATTTTGTGTGTATGTACATTAGAGTGGCTTTTCGTTGTAGGGGTAAAAATTAAAGTGAACAGAAACAAAAATACGCTATAAAAAAGGGATTGATCCTAAGAACTCACATCTATACCATTACTAAGATCTGCAGTGAACAGCTCAACTAGTATGCTTAAATTCTAGTTCATGAACTATTATTTAACTATGGTAGTCATACCAGTTCGTCATGGACTATAATTATAGCAGTTTCTCTTAGAAAAAGTACACTAAATATTCGGTATAAACTCTAGTTCGTAAACTGATATTCAATTGGGACGTCATACCAGTTCGTCATCGAGTAGAATTATACCAGTTCTCCGCAATGAAAGGCCATTTACATTTTACACTCTTATTTTCGTTGTTGGTGTTTTTTTCGCCAAGGTAGGAGTATGATGTATTTGGAATGTTTTCGGGATTGAAAAATGGCACTGAATATAGCACAACGCCGAAACCGGTTTGTCTTCAAATCAAATTTGACAAGGGATGACGGAAATTCGTTCAACGATACATCACATTTTATACTCTTTCGGCTTCTAGCTGAATGTTTTTTTTTCTTATTAATTTCACTCGGAATAAAACACGTCACGGTGCATCTGAACCAAGATTAAATGAAAGGTTGCTGAACATTGGAAAGTCTTGCAAATTTTAAAAGTATATCGTTTCTACTAGCTTTGGAAATTTTTATTCTATTATTTTTTATTTTATAATTTTCATTTTTACAATCATTTGGTATATATGTACATTAGGGTGGTATATAGTTGAAATTTTTATGCTCTCAAGCCCTAGGGTAGTTCTTTTTTTATTCTCAGCGCTGAAAGGGTGACCTCCCTCTCCATTACGATTGGGAGGGGCGGTATACCCACAAGAGAACTGAGTGCATCAGCAGGACAGGTCCGCATTGCACCTGTTATGCCAATGCGCACCATTCGTTGCAGTTTGCTTAGTTTTGTACTAGCAGTTCTTTGTGTCGTTTTATTTCACTATGCCAAGGATGCGTAGGTGACTATGCGCTTCACAACCGGGTTAAATTATCAGTAGGCCAGTTTGGGGGAGAGTTCACAAGCTTTAAAAAAAAGTCGCGTACAAGCGACAAAGACTCTCATTGCCTTGTTTACGGTTGCATCCGNAATTATCAGTAGGCCAGTTTGGGGGAGAGTTCACAAGCTTTAAAAAAAAGTCGCGTACAAGCGACAAAATAATATTTTGCATCATTTGAGAGACCTATTCCAGTGCAGCCCAGACTAAATTCCTTCATGGATAACATTTTTCTCAAGGTAAACGGAACCACAGTAGTTTTAGGAGGATAAATGGATAACCCTTTGGTGTCACATCATCTTTGTGTAATGGAGATCGTTTCGCCCTGTTACACAGATCATCAGATCGTCTACATAGCCTTGTGTTTCGAAGCCGTTAAGAAGCCTTAAGAGATAAAACAAATTTATTTCATTGGCAACTGTGAGATCAAAATTGATCAGTATTGTGCGATTAACTCTTCTATTAAAATTAAGATCATTGGAAAATTGCAAGAAATTCGTCACGGATACAACGCTTTGGTTAGGTTATTTAAGATGGCGATGGAATATATGCCTCCTGACGATCACAAAACCTTAATCAGGCAATAAATCTGCCACTGGAAGTCATTGAGTGAATAGTTGGTGAACAACAAAAAATTAATTTTGGGCGAGACGAAGTTCGCCGGGTACGCTAAGTTTCCTCTAATTCTGAAATGTGAATTCTGAATGAGAGTTAGTTAAGACCTTTTCATAAGGTGAGTGACATAATTATAAGGTTATCCACACATTCATAAGTTTTGACTAATAATTTTTTTCAAATTTATTTTAATAATTTTTTATAAAAATATTATTCATTCTATAACAAAATCCTTATGTATACTTAAGTTCAAGATTCAAACTCTGTAAAAAATTAAAAAAACCAAAAAATATATCGAATTTTCTTCCAATTTTCACAGTTTTAAAAGGCCATTCAATTCTTGTTTAGCGAAGTGCACGTTTGGAGTAGTTACAAACTACCGTTTTTTTTGTTCAGCTATAAGTAATTTCATAGGAGATTTTTTTTCATCCTTACTAGTCCTCATTGGTATTATAAATCTGAAAGTGAGTTTGTTTGTTTGTTACGCTTTCACGCTTTAACTACTCAACCGATCATCACGAAATTTTGTACACTGGCGTCTTTTAAATTTTTATCTCGATTATACGAGGGGCGTGGCACCTCCCCATAGAAATGAAATATTTTAGAGTGCATATCTCAGGAAATATTTGTGATAGAGTACTGGAGCTCATGGAGGAGGGCTGCCATCTGTTTAAAAAATCAAATTCAACTTGAAGTAAGGGAATTATTTAGGTGAAAATTATATTGAAAGTTGTTGTTTGAAAATATTTTGAAAAGGTCGGACTACGATGGTTTCAGCGATAACCCCGAACAAGGGTTTCGTTGGAAAATATTTTGAACTGGGTTGCCACTTGTTTTAGAAGTCGAATTTAAATTAATTATACTCAAGTTAATGTGTCAAAAGTAAGAGTGTTTTGAAATGTTCAGAATTAACACGCAGAATTTTCTGAGGTATTTGAAGAGGGTTGCTGTTTTAAAACTAAATTCAAATACAATTATTTTATAAGGTAAATGAGTTATTACGATATTAATTGATAGAGTCTCGAAAAGGCTTTATTTCTAAGCTATATATGCATAGAAGGGGTTTCCACATGTTTCAAAATTCAAATTCAACTTGAATTGTCAGACGAAAGAGGTTTAAAAAGGTTATCAACTGTTTCAAAATTTAAATTAAAACTATTCAACAATTTCAATCATTTCGAAATGATTTTGAAAGGGCTTCATTTCTAAACTACATGTAAGTAAGAAAAAGTATCTCAAGAGAGAGGTTTAAGGAAGTCTTAGTTTGAAAATATTTTGAAGATGGTTAAAAAAATTTAAAATCTTCTCTCTTTGGCATAGTTTTAATATGTTGAGTCTTATTGAAAATACACATAATGTAGTACGCAGAAATTTCATGCACTCAGCGAAGCGGGTGAGGGCGATTTAGTAGTACATAAAATCGTCAGATACAGACAGAAGAGTTAAAACATGATGTCTATGAAAAAGGTAGATTTAGCTTTCTGTAATGAGATTTGTGATCAGGCGGTGCGGTTCGGTGCGTTAGTTTGTAACCACCACGGCGATTATATAACTACGAGAATTTATATAACTCCGAGAATTTCGCAAGTCTAGTGCAACATTGCTTGCTCATCAGATCTTTTATTCTTCAAACAAAATTTTAGAAAGACCCTAACTCATATTTTTATTACATTACAGGAGAGGGGAAAAATTGAACCAGAACAAAGAAAACAACAGCCACATATTGAAGAAGATCTACTAACTATGTAGTTGTGCACGTGAAGTATAGAAGAACAAAGTACAAAAACATTTCTAAAAAGAAGTGTAGTCTATACGAAGAGATGAGGTGATGAAATTACAAAACACTTTCAATTTAGTTCAAACGTTTACATATATTAATAATTCAAATANTAGAAGAACAAAGTACAAAAACATTTCTAAAAAGAAGTGTAGTCTATACGGAAGAGATGAGGTGATGAAATTACAAAACACTTTCAATTTAGTTCAAACGTTTACATATATTAATAATTCAAATATTTTTTTTTATATTACAGAGTTTTCTAAGTGTGTTGTGTAGGTTCTCTTTTTGCAAATACAATATTTTGAACTTAAGTTTATAATGAAAATTTCCATTTAATTGCATAAATTTTAGTTTAAAACATTTCTTCAAATATCAACTACAACTTTTTTATACACAACAAATAACTCCAATTAGGGTGTGTGTTAAATTTGAGAAATAAATTTGAACAATATTGTAAGTATGTATACATTTGTTATATAGTTAGTGGATAGGATATACATATGTATGTATGTATGTAGTGAGTGTACATTTGTGCTTTGGCTAAAACAGTACGTATAAGAAAGTAGCTACATTTGGTAGTGTAGCATAAATCACAAGTACTATTACAGTTAGTTTTACATGTTCATTTAGTGGATATCTATAAACAATTACAGGGCTTCAATTTGGTTTAACTAATACATTGTTAACAATTTGCAACTTTCGCTTACGCACGCAAAATGAATTCATATTTGGTTTCGAAAGGGCAACACTTTTAAGTACTCAACTACATGCGAATTTTATGTAGGAAATAAGAAGATGCGGCTAGTACAGACACCATATTTTTTTCGTGTAAAAAATTTTGCATAGTTTAAATAGGAAATTACTTTTTCAAAGCGTGTTTATATATNACGCACGCAAAATGAATTCATATTTGGTTTCGAAAGGGCAACACTTTTAAGTACTCAACTACATGCGAATTTTATGTAGGAAATAAGAAGATGCGGCTAGTACAGACACCATATTTTTTTTGGCGTTAAAAATTTTGCATAGTTTAAATAGGAAATTACTTTTTCAAAGCGTGTTCATATGCTCAGGTGGTTGTTAGGTTTGTGCAGATAAAGATTTTTTTAAATTTTGTTAAATTAGTTTTTAAGACGTTTTGTTGTTGGAGCTTAATTTTTACAAGTACTTTGTGCCCATTAGAGCATGCCAAATTGTACCTCATCTTCTTCATCATCATCGTCTTCGCTCTCGTTGTCACCCTCAATTAATGCATCGTTTTTCTTCTTTGCACTACCATTACGTTTTGTTGCGCTGCCATTTCGCCGTCCCCGCATCGCTTTGGCTGTGGTGAGTCGTGGCATTTTTCCACTCTTTTGCTCATTTGTTTCATTTATCTTTTCACCTCTGCTTTCTGGTGTTGCTATGCTTACTTTTTCGCCCGTTTCTTTATCCGCTTTCACAGTGCGTTTTCTTTCGCCATTTACTGTTATAGTTTCACTTTCTATGCTGTTGTTGTTTATTGCAATTTCTTTTGAATTGTTTGGTTTTTGGTCTATTTCGTTTTTCACATCCTCTTCAGTCTTATTGTTTACTTTAAGTGCTCCCTGGTTTGTTTTTTCCTTGGCGCCATTTTTGTTGCTGTTATCATTGTTTTCAGGTTCTGTTGTGTGAAGTTGTGCGCTTTGTGGATTGTTGTCTGTTTCGCCTTCGTTTTCAATTACACTTTCTTCACTCATAGAGGATTTCTTTTCATCTATGATTTCGTTCTTATGCTCAACTAAATTTTCTATAGCAGTATCTGTTCTCTCACCAGTTGTTTTACCGTCAAGAGTTTCTTTAGTTTTTTCTTGCTCAGATTCCTTCTCTTTTTCTTGCTCTTTTTCCTTGTCTTTTTCATCTAGTTTTTCTTTTTCGTTTTCATCGTTTACATCTTTATTACCAGCAACTTTATCCAACATCTTTTGTTTTTCATAGGTTTCGTCTTTCATATTTTCATCATCGGCTTCCTCCTTTTCGCCTTCAACAACTTTAAATGCATTTTCAGCAATTTTGCTCACTTCGCTTTCATTATTTATTTGTTCTCCTTTTTCTTTTTCAACTGTTTCATTTTCGTTATCTTTCATTTCTTCATTCTCTTTTGAAATCCTTTTACCCATACTTTCCTTGTCTAACTTTTCTTCGTTTTCATTTTCTTTTATTTCATTTCCATTTTCAACACCCTTTTCCTGCTTACTTTGTTCTATATTGCCTTCCTTATCAACTTGACCCACTTCTTTGCTTTTTTCCTCTATAACTTTCGCTTCCTCGCTCGCTGTTCCTTTATCATTATTATCAACCACACTAGTGCTTTCATTTAAGTTTTTTGTATCTTCGTCTCTTTCATTATCTTCACCCATTTTACTTCCGCATTCTTTTGCATTTTCCTTACTTTCATTCACTAACTTTTCATCGCTTTTAGTGGTTTTCAACTCTATTGCTGCTACTTCCTTATTCAGTAGCTCATCTACGCTTGCTTGTGCCTCCTCGCCTTCGCCACCAATGCGAGGATCTAACGCCAGCGCGTTTCCGATTGCATCTACTTCTTCTTCGTCTTTTTCATTGCTGCTATTTTCCTTAATTCCATCGCCTACTTTCTGCTCTTCTTCAGCTTCCGTTGCTTTGCCCACATCACCCACTACCTTCTCATCTTCCTTTTCATCTGCCTTTTCAACTGCCTTCTCATCTTCCTTCTCACCACTACTTTCTTCATTTTCATTAATTGTTTCATCACCGGCTTCCACTAACACATCGCTCTCTTTCTTTTCCTCCCTTTCTGTTGCCCCTGCCTCTACTTTCGTTGCTTCTTCTATCTCTTTCTCTTCCGGTTTTGTTTCCGCATCCTTTGTACTCTCGCTCTCAGTCAAATTTTTGCTCTCTGCTGTCGCCGTAGTTGTCTCATTCTCTCCTTGCTGCGCATGCTCATCTCTCTCATTGGTTGTTGTTGTAGGTTCGTTTAATGTTTTCATATT
Organism: Rhagoletis zephyria; assembly: GCF_001687245.7. NCBI lineage: Eukaryota > Metazoa > Arthropoda > Insecta > Diptera > Tephritidae > Rhagoletis > Rhagoletis zephyria. The sequence continues at coordinate 60,440 of NW_016159242.1, read as the reverse complement.
AGTCTGCAAAAGTAAACAATTGTCGACTGATATCTTTCTGTACGTTTTAGTTTAAAAAAGCAAAAAATGTTCATGTATTTAAAATTTTATTATTTTTCAAAGATCAAAAATTTGTTAAATACTCATTAAATTAACACAAAAGTTGGAAAAAAGTAATTCAAGCCAACAGATATATTCTTGTAGAGAAGTGATTGAAGCCGCTGCCGAAAACACAAAAAACGATTTCAAAAGAAATGGTGTTGAATAAAATAAAAAATGATGTATTTAGATTTGTAATTAGGTGTATTCAGTTTCGAAAACATATAAGAATTCCAAAAGAATATCAAAAACATCGAAAAATAGAAAGACGCATCAAGGCCGACAATAGCTTACTTTTGACAGTTTGCTAAAAAATTGCACTAATTCAATTCTTCTAATCCATTTCTATTCTTCTGGTACATATTTTTTCCAAACAAGGCATACATATTTATAAGAAAAATTTCGTAAGCAGAAGCGAAAACAACGCTGCTGCTATTTACATAGTTGCATAAAAAAGTTCATTTCACTTTTTAAAATTAAATTGTGCAAAAAGAAATTCTAAAGCATTCTAAGCTGTTGTGTACGTACGCAGCTGTGCATAACATTGAGCAAACATTTACCCAGCGAACTACAGCAGTACGTAGAATTTTCTAAACGCCTGCCAGATTCAAGAGCAATAAGCAATAAGCCTTAATAACTCTAAGTGCATTTTTGGTTAAAATTCAAAAGCAATTGACATTCAGTGTAAATGATTATACAAAATGTATGTTAGAACTTATGAACGCTTAAAGCGCGGCAATGCACAACTTACCTCGCCTTCAATGGCCTCTACCTCAGGCTCAGCAGCCTCTTCGGCAGCCTCAGACGCAGTCTCGTCCTCAGCTTCCGCTTCAACCTCCTCGGTTTCGCCGTTGGCATTGCCATTGATTGCCTCCGTTTCAGCATTTTCATTTACGGGTATCGCACCTTCACCATCTTCTTCATCAGCCGGTTCATCGTTATCATCGTCTTTCACTGGTGTCTGCGGTATTGAGTCACTGGCGGTGCCATTGGTTATTGGCGTTGCGGGCTGTTCTTCTTCTGTGGCGCTTATGCTTTATGATCATGTTTTGTGGCGCAGAAAATGGTTGAAGCGATTTCGTGTGTGTTGTGTGGTGTGTGTGTGTGTTTGGTGGATGGTATTGTGGATTTGGTGTTTTTGGAAAAATATTACTTGTTATACAAAAATTCAAAAAAAATTCATCAAAGGCTCTACATAAAAACTAAAACTAATTAAAAATTCTTGCATTACTGATTTTTTTGCTAGATCTAAGGAGCTTTTTTCATCGCTCTTTATTAGCTAAATCAAAAAGCTTCATTCCCTAAGTAATGATAAGATGAGTTGCCAAAATAAAATTCATAAAAATTTATTGTGTACGAAAGATGTTAATTTTTGGAGGAATATATTTTAAGGCGGGTACGGCACACACTTCATAACTTAAAAGCTTAAAACCTAAAATTTTTTAAAGTTAAAAACGTACTATTTTTTGCATAGTTACTCTGATAACTTTCAGATTTACAATTCAAATTTTAAAATTTTTTCTTAAGCAACCTAGGCGAACAGACGGACGGACAGACAGTCACCGCTTAATCGATTTTTCATTCTGAGCATTTATGTATACATTTGTCTATATATATCTCGTTTCGTTTTGGCTGTTACAAGCAACCGTTATGTGAACAAAGTTATAATACCCTTGGGTACAAGTGAGCTCGGGTATAAAAAAAAGCCCGTTTGTTCGATATACGAAAAATTAAGTTAAAAAAAAAAAAAAAATCGTTGGAAACCGGTTTGGAAGAACCGAGTCAATCACCCTAGTACATACTTTTCATCGGACCAATTGACCTTGCACCAGAGCAAGCAGATCAATGTAAGAATGAGTGAATAGGTCTTGAATGAGAAACAATCTCCGCAGCACTAACGCAAAGGCACAAAACTTTGTGATTACACCTGGCAAATTATTTTCTGGTGATCCCATTTATGTCGATATATGTATATACATACAGTATCTACTCATTGTTTTTTTTTTTAAATTTTGCACAGAGTATGAAAGTTTGGTTTAAAAAATTACAAAAAATCGGGAAAGCTCAATCAAATTTTACAGAATTTTTCGAGTACGCAGATTTATGTATATTAAAGTAAAAACAAAAATTAAAAACCAAGACAATATAAAATAATAAAAACTAAATAAAAAATAACATGCAAATTTAAGATAAAAATTAACAGGAAAATAAAGGCTAAAAAATTATTTATTTTGGAACGAACTTCCGTCATCCCTTGTCAAGTTTGGTTTGCAGACAAACCGGTTTCGGCGTTGTGCCATCTTCAGCTAAAAAATATTTAATAAAAAATTAAAAATAATGCAAGTGAAACTAATAAAATTAATAGGGTAATATAAAAAAAATTTAAAATAAAAATCAAAATGAAAACAAAAAAATATAAAAAAATACAAAATTGATAAAATATAAAACAAAAGCAAGAAAAGGAAATCAATAAAAAATTAAATTCACCTGAAATAACGCAAAACCAAATATAAAAGTTTGACATAATAATAAAACTTAAGAAATAAAAAATTAATTTTTTATATTAAAAGTAAAAATAAATAGATGTAAAATATAAATTAAAATTTTAGTAAATATAACACCCAAGCTCATAAAAAATAAAAGCAAAAATTTTAAGAAAATATCACTTTATAAAATTTTTTGTATTAATTTTATTTAAAATGTTAAAATTGATGATGATTTATTTTTGTTTATTTTTGTTATTTATGGCCGTATAACAATTATAATAAACAATTTTATTTAGCATGAGGCCATTTTTAATGAAAATTTTTTGTGAAAAAAACGATAATTTACATATTTCATGATGATTGTGAAATGAAAATCAAAAAAAAAAATATCTACACTTTAATTCAACATCAAATTGGTGAAATAAAGACTTATTTAAGCTGTTTCAAATCCTGGTATTACTTGTTTTAGTTTTCAATTTTAACTTCCAAAAATTAACATCATTTTAAAACATTTTTAAACTCTACTTAACAGTTCAACCGCTACCAACTATAGCTACACAATCAACGCCCATACTTACCCATCGTTTAAATCAACTTCGGATATATTTTCAATACTTTCGTCAATGATGTGACCATGAATACCGTTAGTATCTGGTATTTTAATATCAAGTTTCTGTTTAAAACGGAACCACAACGGGATAAAAGGAACAAACAAACCGAAAACGAAAATGTGTACATGCATAAATACATAAATATATACATACATATATGCAAGTCAAATTTAATAAAATGAAATTCTCAAATAATTTCTCGCATTTAAAAACAACTCACCTTGCCACCATCGCCGACATCCTCACTCAACGCCTCCCAATCGGTGGCGACATCTGGTGAAACGCGTGGCGCCTCCGGCACATAAACCAAAAACGCACGTTCAATATCGTTAGGCTTGTGACGATAGTAAGTAGGCGATTTCATTTTCTAAAAATAGGCAAGCAAAAAAAAACACAAGAATACGAATGATTTCGAAAAACATCTGAAAATCACAATTCAAATTCAAAAGTAATTTTGTTTCCAATTACGGCATGACATTTTAACGCGCTTGGCACGCAATTACTGAAAGGTTACTCCAGCGCACAGAGGTTCAAAACTGGAATTTAGTTTTCTTAATTCACTGGAGTCTTCACTTTTCACTCAATTTGATTAGTTTCTAATAAAAGTTAATAAAATTTGCAAGAGACCAGTTTAGCCCGATTTTTCAATTTTTGTTTGTTTGTATTAAATTTTTAGTGCAAAGGGCAGCAAAAGTAGCAATTTTGAAGAAAATCGAGTCACCTGTTACAGTCAATAAATATTTTCAGTGGCTAAGGGTTCGCGTTGATTTTTAATAATATAATAAACGCTTTTATTTCCCATTTAGCATGCAGATGTGCTCGAAATGTTAGCAAAAAAATTTAATGATACTGCATACCCAACGTTTTCATAGAAACTCAAAAATTTTTTTTTTTTTGTGAAAATTTTTTATAAAACGTTTCAAATTTTCTGTGAATTTTGTACCTGTAACGAAAAAAACTATTAGCCAAAATTTTTATAAAAACCAAAAACCAAACAAATAATTTTGTGAAAATTTTTGTTATAACATTTCAATTTTTTTTTTTTTTTGGAAAATTTTTTATAAAACGTTTCAAATTTTCTGTGAATTTTGTACCTGTAACGAAAAAAACTATTAGCCAAAATTTTTATAAAAACCAAAAACCAAAAAAAAAATTTTGTGAAATTTTTTTTTAAAACATTTCAATTTTTTTTTTTTTCATTTTGGGAGAACCCTACAATCGTTTCAAACTTTATTATGCAACTTTTATTTATTGAAAAGGATAATCGAGCTTCTTCAAAATTGCTTCTTTTTCTGCACTTTGCACTAAAAAAAAAAAATTAATACAAATACACAAAAATTCAAAAACCGGCTCCAGTGAATTGTGAACACAAAATGGCAATTTTGAACCACTGTGCAGCAGTGTACTAGGTATTACATAGAATAACAGCAATGACATACATATAAGCTCGTTCGTTTGTACTTACATAATCCATGGCCTCCTCATCGCAGCCGGTTTGCGTGAGCAGCGTATAACAGCGCATATTATTCTTATGACTAGCCGCCCAATGTAATGGCGTTTTGCCAGTTATATCCGTCTCAGCAACGCCATCCGGCCAGATGCCAATCAGATACTCGAGTATCTTTGTATGACCAAGCCCCGCTGCCTTGTGTATGAGATTGAGGCCATTCGCATCGCGACATGTGATGAGAGCGGGCGGCACTGGTGGCTCCATTTTCGCTTGTAACGTTTCCAGATTATTGTCGATAACAGCCTGATGCACATCTTTGATGGAATTCTAAAAATATGAAAGGTGTAGTTGAATATGAGCAAATAGCACGAGTTGTTTTTTTTTTTAGTTTCACCTGCTCTCGCCAGAAAAAAAACGCTAAAGTATTACTATTGCGTGTATTTTAATCAATGGCGTACCAGAAATAATTCGAATAAAAAATGAATCAAGTATTTGAACAATTTTAGCGCTAAAACGTTTATTTTGGGCGAAAAAGTACCGAAATTATTCATTTTTTCATTATCACTCGAAAACAATCATAATTGCTTTTTTTTACAACTTTGGGAAGTTTTCAAATAGAATGTTCATATTATAGGCAATGGACGTTGGCATCAAATTCAACATATCTGTGAGCTTTCAAGAGTGTGCCACCAAATTTAAAAAAAAGGTTGTTTTTTATTTTAATAATTTAAGACTCTTCAAAATGTTAAAATTAAAAGGTGAAAATGTTCTCCTTGCCACAACTAACGCATCTAGTGTAATAACAACAGTGTGCCACCAAACGAAAAAAAAAATTGCACTGATTAAAATATGACTATGATTTTAGAAACTAAAACCCCATTTTACAAATTATATTGGCACACCCGGAATTCATTCTTAAATTGTTATATACTTGAAAAAGGTAATATATATGCGCATAAGGAGTACTGTGTAAAAATCTTCCACGCCAATATTTAATTGATTTTAAATTATATGATTTTTAGAATAAGACGTGTGATAAAACGTGGTAGATAACTGTGTATGATGCCACCGGGCCAAGAAGTTCCATACAAAACTTTTTTAGTATCGTGACAGCAGCAGTTTCTCAAGAACAATAAAAGAAATGGGTGTATAAAAATCTACATAGTTTTTGTTTTATTTTTTATTGTAAAAAACAAGTATTAAATGATTTTTTACACCAAGCGAAAATAAAAACATTCATTCACACCAACTTACCATCACATACGGCACCGCTGCCAGAAATCGTTTTACACGCGGATTTGTGCTCGCCTGTTGACACAGTCGACTGCCTTGCCCCGCCCACAAGATGCGCGTCAACTTTCCAATATCCTTTTCGTGCATCCATATTCTTATAGTTGATAGTTTGACTGAAAAATCTGTGGAAGAAACAGAGGTAAAGCGAAATGTGTGTGAAAATTCAATTAACTGCACATTTGGGGAATGTAAACTTTAACAAACTACTTAATGTAGTTTTCTTAACTTATAGAAAGTACTTTTATCATTAAAACTATTTTTCGAGTATTCCCCTTTGGCTGTAACTCTACACTTGTGGCATGTTGGCATGCAATTGCGTTTGAAAATTTGCTACAAATAAAGGAAAATCCCTTGCATAGCTTCTTTAAGTATATTAAGTGCTGGCAAATTAATTTTGAGTGTTTTCCTTGCAAATATTTTTTTTTCCCTTTTACAACAAGAACTTGTATTATCGTTCCTAGGACATGGCTATGACCCAGCGTATATTAAAATAACTGTTTTCGGTAAAACGGTGGTACATGTAGGATGAAAAGGCCCATTGTGATACCATTGCACAGTGGTTCAAAAGCGGAATTTAGTGTCAACAATCCACTGGAGCCTTCATTTTTAACTCAATTTAATATTTTTTTTATAATGATAGCTAATAAAATTTTCAAGAGACCAGCTGAGTCTGAGTTTTGAATTTTTATTTAATTACAATTTTTTAGTAGCAATTTTGAAGAAAACTAGTTTTCCTGTTCCAGTTAATAAATGTTACATAATAAAAAGTATGTAATTGAAAACCCTTGTAGGATTCCCAAAAACGAAACAAAATTTAAATTTTATAAATTTTCACCAAATTGAAATTATTTTGTTATACATACTACAAGTTAATGATCTAGACTCTCGAAAACTGCATACCCAAAATTTTTCTAAAAAATTAAAAAAAAAAAATTTTTTATTTTGGTGAACATTTTTTTATAACATTTCAAATTTTTCTTGTGAAACTTTTTTTTTTAGTTTTGAAGGAACTCTAAAATGGTTTTAAACTAGTTTCTAGTATGTACTTTTTTAGCACTTTGCACTAAAAAATTGAATAGAAACAAACAAAAATTCAAATATCGGGCTCAACTGGTGTCTTTCGTGCTAATTTTATAAGCTTTCATTAAAAAAAAATATATATATATTTATCAAAATTAAGGCTCCAGTGTACTACGAACAGTGGCGACAGCTATTTGTTTCCTTCCATTCATTAGAAATGGAACCACCAAGTGGTCTTTGTATAGAAAACTAGTAGTAATTTCCAGGTACTCATGAAATTCGATTTGTAAGCGTCTGTGTCCGGAAGTAGTCCCGAAATGGTCCCGAACTAAACCCGAAAAATCCTCAGCTAGCCCCGAACTGGTCCCGAACTAGTCTCGAAATGTTTCTGAAAAAGTCCTAAATTAGGCCCAGCCTAGTTATCTTGAAAATCCAGAACTATATCGACGAGCAGCGTTGCAAGAAAAGCTGATTTTTTTTTTCAGTTGCACTTCGTCTGAATTTGTTTTGATTTAAGCTGCACCTCCTGGCCAAGATAAGGCAGTGTCAGAGATAGTGCTCGATGCTGTCTACTTCTTCCTCGTCTCGTCAGCTGCGACAAAAATCATTACTCCGAAAAATCTGAAAGAGGAGCGGTCAAGACGAATAAGAAGTGGTACATCCCTTTTTCCAACATTTGTCTAGTAGTCTGAAAAGAGGGTGAAGAAGAGGCATAATTTCCGATAAAGAGCCAATCTCTCTCTACGCCGACCTTCCAGCAAATGATCTTTGAAATTTGTAAAGTTCTAGGAAAAGGCATCGGTAGATTTACAAAGCGATTCTGGCAACTGTCTTTCAACTCACCACTTCACCGCAGTCATCGGTAATTCTGGCAACAATGTTGAAAGCTCTTTACCGTCTTTCGAAGGACTAATTGGTAGATCTGCCAACGAGGAGGTCTTAGCGTTAATCTGTTCGCCTTTTTGAAACGGGTTTTTTTTGAAATCAAACTAGATTAAAAAATGCGCATGTATATTAATAAAAATAATAAATAAATAAATAAGTAAATAAAATGAAAATAAATAAAGCATTTTTAAAACTTAAATGTGATTGAAAAAGTATTTTTTTTTTATTAATAGATTTGTAACATTATATAAGAAAAAGAAAAAAATAGATCAAAGAAGAAGAAAAGAGTACTTAAAAATTAAATAATATTTCAAAATAAAATTATCAAAAAAAAAACTAAAAAATAAAAGCACATAAAATTTAAAATAAGAGAAAATAATATAATAAAATCCTACAAACTACATGGAATTATAATCTATATATTTTCGTTTTTAAAACAATAAAATCTAAAACTTAAAAGGAAACGAAACTAATAAAAGACAAATATTTTTCTTTTTAAACTTTAAAATCTATAAATTAAAAGAAAATTTAAGTAACAGAAGAAATAATTTAAACCAAAAAAGAAAAAATAAAATAATTTCCTAAAAATTAAATTGAGTTCAAAAATATTCTTCTTTTCAAAAGAATAATATCTGAAAGTTAAAAAAAAATTATCTATAAATAAATAAAATTAAATTAAAATATATCTATATATTTTTCTTTTTAAAGCTACAAAATCTTAAAATTCTAAGAAAATTAAACGAACAGAAGGAAAGCAAATTACATTAAAAAAAGAAAAAACAAATAAAATAAGTACTAAAAATTGTAAACTATCGAAATATTTAAAAATAGATATTTATAGGCATTAAAAACGGAAAAATTTAATTCAAAAAAAGAAAAAATAAAGCAAGTTCCTTAAAACTAAATATAATTAAAGAAACATCATTCTTTTTAAGAGAATAACTTCTAAAAATTTATAGAGAATTCAATTAGGAAAGAAGCAAAAACAAAAAAAAAACATAAAATGAATACTAAATGAAATTAAAAAAACAAAAAGATTTTCTTTTTAAAATAATAAAATGCCAAAATTAAGTGAAAATTTTATTAAAAAGTTCTTTCCCAGAAGAAGTGCCACTGAGTTAAGACCTCCTGAGGCACCTCCTTGTGGTTATTTCCACCAAAAATCAGATATCGCCATTAGAAACAAATAAAAACGCGAGCTCAAAGTAGACATCGAAAAAAAGACGCGTAAAAAAAACTTCGGCGAAGAAAGGCTCAACATAGTTGACGGCAAGGAAAGACGCGTAAACTTATTTCCGCGGCCAATTATGTTTGCGAGTGTAATACGAGACGGGAGAAAGTGAATTAGCTTAAGGCAAAATATTTTTACAAAAGCAAAAGCGGAACTCAAAACCGTACCAAAGCGGAATAGTCTTTAATTTCCCGCGCAAAAAGTGAATAGTTGTTCATACGCCATGTAGACCTGGCCGCACGCTGCCAAAAAATATGAAATGTTGCTTATACGCCAAGGCATTTGTTTACCATAAAATGTGGTGCTTATAGGGAATTTACATGAGGCGATTTTTAATTGAAAGCAACAATGGCCTGGTGTAAACTGCCTTTCAACTAATCGCTTTCAATGAAGTTGGTCGGCTGCCTACTTTCGTTTAACCTTTGATTCAACTAATCGCCTGTGAAAGTTGAATCATGTAAATTCCCTATTAGACATATAGTTATCTATGTACATATGTAGTTACGTACCCCATGTAAGGCTAGGAATGCTCTACATACTAACGTAACATGTTTGTAACAGCCAATTCTAAATTTTTTAACTTACTCTAATTTTGAATTTGATGTCAGATGCTACACACACACCTCCATATTTACTTGCATATAAGCTATATGTATAGGAACAAATGCATGTAAATACTTGTTTGTATGTATGTATGTATAACTTATTGTTAAAACGTTCACATGCATTACCCCACCACTCAACTTTCATCTGACTGTTTAACTAATTGAAAAATTCAATTAGCTTATAAATAATTAATTCCTTGACTAAAGGAAAACGCAGTTGGTTAGTTTGCAGAGAGAAACGGCAACAATTCAGTTAGTCAATAAAATGTGTGCGGGCGAGTTCGAAGGTTAAGATATTGTTTTGAACAAAATATGGTAGACGAGCGTAAATAAAACAATTGCTTAGAAGTAAAATAATGCTTTCAATTGACCGCAGACTGTGGCTAGGGAATAGATTGTTGAAGGCATTTGTAGGTTGTGGTAAACAAGCAAATATATACGACTGACCTAAAAATTTCCATTGCCAGCATTGATTATTGCTACGCTATAATAATGAATCATCTGGGATATACATGCATTAGAATGCCTCACCAAAAAAAGTGGCGGCTTTAAAAAGGAATTGTAAAAGTTGCTAGAGTCTAAGACTTTGACCAAATACTTTCAGAAAACTATCAAGATTAAGTAAGCTGCTCCGATTTGAAAATATTTCCAAAAACCTCTCTATTTTGATGCCGTCGATACAATTTTTAAACATTCTTAAGCAGACCTTTTAAGCTCAAACTCTTCTTTCATCTGAAGGGATTTTTTGGAAAAATATATTTAAAAATCAGTGTGGCTTATGAAAAACTCAATTTTTGAAAGTATTTTCAAATCGGTCAAGCTCATCCAAATCTTAATATTTTTCGGAAATATTTTGGTGTAAATTTAAATATAAATAAAATATAATAAGTTTTATAATTCCGAAAAATAGTACCAATTTTTTTCTTCTGCATGAACAGTGCTCCAGACTAATGTACATATGTAATATAACAAGCGCAAACAAATTGAAATAATAACTTATTTACTTCCATCGCATAAACCCTGTCTTAATAGCTATTTTCATGTGAATATTCAAAACTAGAACATTTCAGCTGTTGCGTTCACTGAGAAAAAATCAAACAAATATTGGTTAATATTAACAAATTCAAACTTGAAAAGGAATCAATGAGATTTTTGTTTAATACGCAGCTTTAAAAAAAAGAGGTTCATGCATATTAAACTAAACCACTATATGCCTATGTTATTCGACGTCCTGAGGTCTGTTAGCCTCCATAACGTCAGGTTCGATGTCATTTGAAGGTGAAGGAGGGAAAAATGCATTCAAAAAATCTGAAAATTCGATACAATTCTTCTGAATTTGACCTTGGGATGACCATGGCATGTAGCTGGCCTTGAAGAATTACAAACAAAAAAAAATTGTATTGAATAAATTTGTTTTCCTACTTGACCTTCAAATGACCTCGAACCTGACGCTGAATAACTTAAGAATATAGAGGTTTGATTCAATATGCAGAAACACTTTTTTTTTTTTTTTTGGTAAACCTGTGATATTAAATAACAATGATATTTTCAACATTGGCTTGGTAATATTAACCACACTTTTGTTTAAGTAAAGCAAATTTTTGTTTGCCGATTTTTTTTCTTTGAAATGCGCTTATATTCTGCACTTCGCGGATGCTTTTTCATAATTCGCATTAATTAGTTTGTATACGTTTCGGGATTCCCCAAGATCATCTATGCACTATTATTACATGGATAGATGAAGCATGGATTTAAAAACCATTCGGAGAAAGAAACTTTCTCGACATCGCGGATATTTTTAACTGCCCGATAAAAGTTAAATCATAAGATAAGCTCGGGATTTTTACACCGTGATCTTTTCTAAATTCAGGAGCGGGTTAACAAATTCGTATTTAAGAATCATTCACATGTAAACTTACCAAAAAAAAACCTTTTTGTAAATCTCTGAGAAACGTTGTACCCGCTGGTGGCGGCAGACGATAAAAAAAAAATCAATTAGATAAGGACTTGGCATCATTTGGCGTTTCCAATCGGCATCAATAAGTGCAGAAAGAAACCAATAACGTCATTTATTGGATTCGGCCAACATATAAAACAATACACAGCTTCATTTGTAAATAAGTTTTGTCTTGGTTAGTAAGAATATCTCCTAATTTCCACTTCTTCAGATTGCCAAAGAACGAAGGGCATCCGAGAAAGTCGACATATCGATCCCTGATCGCGAAAATAATATATGATTTTTTTCGAAATCTACTTTTTGATGCAAAAATGCACAACATGCGAGATTTAAAAAAAAAAAAACAATGCTTAAGTTATTTTCACGGTTATTGCACGATATGCATGCGGTTTGAAAAAAACCATGAGACCGTCTAATGTTTGTTTGTTTAATTCCCTGAACCATCCAAGGCAAGCATCTATTCTGACAGCCAAGCTGCAATCAGGGCGCTGGTCTTACTGATCTTTCATCCAAAATTCGTCAGGTAGTGCCTGGAATCCCTCCTTATTGCATTGGAATATTTTCTAATGAGAATTGGTAAGAAACGATATCATTATGCTGCGATAGGGTGGGAGCATCGTTAAATAGCACAATGGGCGGCATGTAGCCTGTGTGCTATTTCCTGCACGCGTGGCTTGTGCAGATTATTAGACATTCGGGAAGAGAGGCTAACGTTGGGCAGTACCGAGGACACGCGAGGTGAGATTAAAAAGCAAATATCCGCTTTAATGCCCAGTTTTTATAAGATAAAAATTTAAGTATGTTGGCTCATATTTACTACGTAACCGATCCTGAAAACTCTCGAGAATCGATATTATATGGATCTATTTGACACCAAGTGATTGGCTCGTAGCGTTACATCGATACCACTGCAACATAACCTAACCAATTTGGGTTTCAAATAGTTTAGTAATTATTTTTGTTTCTTGTTGGTTCACGCTTAAAGGGATTCTGAAAATATTTATTTAGAAATAAATTTGAATAGGGTTGTCATCAGTTTAAAATGTTGAAATCAATTTAAATTAAAAGTAAAATTTTATTTTTTTTTTTTTTTTTTTTTTTTTTATTGAGCATTGTACCACGATTGTTTATTAGGAAAAATTGAAAAAAAAGTAAAACTAAATATTTTAATGTGCATATCAAGCGAGAGAACTTTAAGAAAGCTTTATTTGGAAAATAATTTCCACCTGTTTTTGAATTCAAAATGATTTTAATCAACAAGTCAAATGAAATATTTTGAATGGGAATCAAACTAACTGGAGGCCCGAGAAAGCTTTATTTCGAAAATATTCGTGAAGAGAGTTGCCACTTTTTTGCACAAGATCAATTTATTCAACAAGTTAATTTATTTCGGAAAATTTTTGACGAAGGTTGCCACCTGGCTGGAAATTCCAAATCAATTCAATTACTACGGTAAATGAAATATTTTAATATAGGTGTAAAACGAGAAAGGTTTATTTCAAAAATATTTTTGAAGATTTTTGCCAACTGTTTAATAATTCGAAATAAATTTGTTTGAGTTAAAGGAAATATCCTAAATACGGGTGTCATACGGGCCATGTTTAAGTTTGCTTTAATTCTAAAACACTTTCACCGCTTTATTTTTAAAATATTTTTGAATTAATTAGGATTAAATAGAACTTTGTGATTTGTGCGCAAAATTTCATGATGCACAGTTGAAGCGTGAAAGCGTAATAAGCAAACTGCATAAACTACATATATACGATGACAAAAGAACAACTTTAAAAATCAAATGAATAAAATTCTTGTAACACTTAAATGCACGTAGATTTGGTGATCGAAAATCGGCAACTAGCTGGAAACCGGCAAATGGGGTAAAAATTGCATCAAGTAAGTTTTTTTTTTATTTTTGTACAAAAAAAAAATACGTAGAAAATTTGAAGATTTTGGCTTAAACATTTTCGAATCTATTAGTTTCTCCATTTCAAATCCTTTTACGAACTTTTTGTACCATATTGATACGATTGTCCTTTAATTAATCGAAGACTCCCAAATCCTATGCCCAACAAATTTCTGTTGACTTAAATATTACAGCCGATCCTTTTAGGATTTGTCCCGTAGAGCCCGAATCTGATCTTGAAAATTTTTAATTGGCTCTAGTTTTCAAGCTACTTGGTTTTTTAAGGTGTCTTTGTCGTCTTCATTTCCGCTGTTAGAGTCAGTGTCCATCGGTATTTGGAGATTAATCCATGAAACCTCGAGTTCTACTTCAAATATTTGTACAGGATTTTTTTGATTTTGATTCTTAAAAGATAGTGTTTAGCCTTTCATATCCTGCTACACAGAAAGATATATTATATCAATTTATTATTTTACAGAAGCTCAAAAATGTCAAAAACGCCTTTTTTGGCTCCAAATTTCAGGCAACTAGGCAAAGGAAGTTCACTGCCGAAAATTACTTTTAAAAAAGTTTTCCTCGTCGTTTCATGCACGACTGCCCGATATCTCATCAGAAATAAAGGTGTGTTTGTGGACATTTCGATTTTTCTCATACTTGTCCACGACCTTTTACAAAAGCTCTTTTATGGTCCACTTGAACCGGTCCACCATGCCATCTGAGTGGGGCTGATGAGCCGTTATTTGAGTTTCTCTGATAGCCAGTATCTAGCACATTATTAGGAATAATACCGACTCAATGTCTCTTCCTTGATCAGAGTGTAGTTCTATAGGTACACCGTATGTATCTCGCAATCCAATTGTAAGTGAATACCTCCGCTACGATATTAGCTTTCTGCTTTAGAATCGTATATACCTCCATGTGCTAAAATACTCCATAATCCGCTCGAAATGGTCACTGAAGTTATACTTTCTCATCTAGCCGCGGGGTTTCACAATCCGTTGCTGATTAACAACAACCAACCCAATAGACCGTCTGCTTGACTTTCTCCAGAGGTGTCGTGTTTTCCAGCTGTCCTCCTTTGGGACCATTGTGGAATTCCTTGAGAACTTTTGGAATTCTTACTCGTGGAATTACTAATATATTTCGGCTGCACTGGCCATCTCCACTTTCCTATTTCACATACAAACAGCCAAATATCAACTTGTGCCCAGTATACCTTTGCGATAAAGGCTTTAGCTGCCATTTGCTCTTAAGTTAGCCGTCTCTTCATATCCAGTCCATGAAACAAAAGCTCCAACCAAAAAATTTTTTACATACAGCAGTCTATTTTTCGACACGTTCATACCAAAAAATCGACTAGTCAGATAGATTTTTTTTTTGTGTGTTTTTTCTTGATTAGAATTCTAAAGCCAGCTCATTAAAATTAAATTAAAAAATACCTTGAATTCTGATATTAGTAAATGTTAGTGCGTGGAACTTATGGTTTCCAGCTAGCTAATTAATCGATTTCGAAATATTACTTTCCAATTATAAATTTTAGTTGTTTTTTTCACATAGCTAAGTTTAAGTTTATTTTCCTACCATCTCCGTCTCGACGCTTTCGTCCTTGATTTGAAGCTTGTCCATTCATTGGTAGAACTGAAAAAGGAATAAAAAAACGTAATTTTAATAAAAAAAAAATAAGAGTATATATATAATATTTATTAGGAATACAGTTTCATTTAAAAATTCGAATTTATTAGAAAATTTTGTATTTTAATGTTTATCACTACATAGTTTAGATTATACTCTGTAATAAATGAACTTCAGTACAAGGGAAATAAATACAATAGCATAAATAACATTGCTGATATTCACTAAATTCCACCAAGAATCCATTTACAAAATCAATAAAACCAAATACTTCTGCTAGCGACGACCAACAATCGATACAAATCACAGGCTGCCAAATTAGTATTTCACCTAAATAAATTAGTTTATTTCCTAGGTGTGTCCTAATTGCTCACAAACACTTCGCTCACGTCAGCGATTCAATAAATTCGGCACCCACGTCTTTTAACAGCGCTTACCGGCCAATAACTGATTTCGAAATGTGCTTTTAGTCTACAAGTCGCCGGCCAAAAGGTGTCGAAAATTTCAATATACAACGTCATTACCATTACCATTAGCCATGTAGTAGCATATCGCCGCTGGCAACCTGAGTGACCAACAAATCAGCGGCTGGCCAACGTGGCCGTCTAGTTAGCCATCAGAGCAGGCAAGGTGCCGGAAGCCAAGCGCTGAAAGGCTGTTTGTATAGCTAGCAAGGAGAGAGGCGCACACTTTACTCTGGTGGACTCTAGCTTTTGTTGGTCAAAGTTAAATGCGACATTTCTTCTTATTTAAATTTGAGTGTAATGAAGTCCATGTAGTGAAAGGATTTTGACGTGGAACAAAAAACGCTGTTTCGATTATTTTATTTTTATTCTAGTCTTTTTTTTTTTTGGGTTTTCTGGTAGATCTGATCAACCGCCTAGGAAATTAAGTGCATGGCAGCAAAACAAAAACAAAGTCAAGCAGATAATCAAAATAGCAAGTAATTGTATAACATCTACCCATGGCACACTTTTAAGGCATTCAATGGAAATTGATTGACTGCTAAATTTATTTATATGTATATTTAGTCGGAAAGCCTTGGCTTATGCCCGATATAGGCAAATATGTAATTTATGTTTCCTATGAAGTGCCACACTCATTAGCTCTAACATGTTAACTTAACAATGTATTTGCCTTCTAATTGTTGCTCATATTTATTTATTCTGTGAGAAAGTAATTGACAGTTAATTTGACGAATAGTGCCATTGTGTGTACAGGAACCTACGTGGCCACCACTGCGTATACGTAATCGAAAGTACGTAAATTCCAGAAGTGTTGTGGTAACATTCACTGCTTCCCAGAGGCAGGATTTCAGTGCCGGCTTATGGCTGGCCACCATACTAGGGCGCCGTAGGTAAGGATTAGCCTTACGATAGCGGTGTAAATACACAAAATACATTTCGGTTTTAATCTCCAGTTTCTATTCGAGATGCTTTTACAAATTTTATAAGCGATTTTCACTTACGGTATAGTGATGTGCGGTTTTGATTGTTTAAAGAACCGGTTATGTTCAGTCCGGTTCCAAGGACAACCAGGAATCTGGACGGGTTCCGGTTCTCAAAAAAGTGTTAATGAATATATGCTTTATCGTAATAGCTTAAAACACAGTGAATTTCAAGTTGATAGCATCAAAAGTAACGAAGTTGCTGCAAGTCGGGCAGATCGGGTACAAGGAGGCTATTTGATAGATTGCCGCGAACCGAACAAAATTTGGCAGGACAACTGAGAACTCTATAATACATATTTAAACCGAATTTCGTGCTAATATTTTCATATTTAGATTTTATGCCAAAATACTCAAGATTTTGCCCATAGTGCGCTTCGTGGCCGAATTTTGGTTCTTTTGAATGATTTTTCAGTTCTTTTTATTTATTTTTTCGGTTATTCTGATATAATTTTCCCGTTCTTCCGGAACCGATTTTGTTCCAGCTTCTCCATTCTCCCTGTGGAGTACCACTGCTCACATATCTAGTTGCCAGACTATATCCGCGCCAGTGGAATTTGGAAAATCCTTTTCGAATATCTATTAACAAAAAGCCATTTAATCGAGCAATTTTCATATAAAATTATCATGGGTTTCGTAACAGATGTGCAAAATTATTGAAAAATCGCACTGGTTGACAACACAGTTCTTTATACTAAAAGAGTAAACAGTTTCAATATGTAATTCTGAAAATGGTGCGATGATATTTAAATTTTGTGTAGCATTTTCGGTAGAATTTCCTTCCTGCAGAAAAAAGTAAACTCATAATAATTTTTTTTATATAAATCCGGAAGAGTATTACTCATTATGTGCTATTGTGAGACTTAGTTGATTTAATTAATTGTTCCAATTTAAATTTAAAAACTGACCCCTCATAGAGCAAACTCTGACCCACACATTACCCTTGTACAACTTTCAATATATGAACACCAATATTAAATACATAAACATATGTATACATATTTATATATGGGCACCACTTGTGTTTCAAGTATCAGATATGCGCATATGTAAACACATTTAACTGTCAAATATGCCAAGGTCAAGTATTTTCATACCCATACCATCATTTGCATTTATGTACATACTTACGTAAACACTGAGTAAGGAAAAATGTTGGCTGTCGAAAATAGGTCTACAATTAAATAAATTTCCTATGCATTCTTGTAACTTTCAAATTTGGTGGGCGAAATCAGAGCCAAGGCTATACACATTTAAATTTACCTTCCTATCGTCTGTAAAAAGAAGCACGAAATAGTACTTGGCAAGGATGAGGGATACGTGTTGCTATACTCAAGAGTGGCAACAGTGAACCAATTTTGAAATCGTGCATTCAAAAGCTTTCGCTTTGAAAAAATATTATGTCCGGAATGAAAATAAGTTCGAAATGTTTTACGAATGTGGACAAATAAAAAAATTATATTTTTTTGAAAATTAGGAATTTCGAGACACCAAAACGTACTTGTATACCTCTAATTTTTTTCTCTACTAAAGAGTATATAAAATTACTGGTCCAAAGTATTAAAGAAGTCTTAACTCCGTTGAAACGAGACTCGATAACAAAGACCTAAGTAAATTTACAAAAATTTGCTTATTACGTTTTTTTTACTATTTTAGTGTCTAAGTTTACACATATGACATATATTTTTTTCAAATGTGTTGGCTCATAAGAGATTTTTTTGTGTGGTGGTTGGACATGGCGTAATGAAATCCATAATATCCTTATCTGTGAACGACTACATTTTTTCGGTCGTTATAATAAATGATTTCGGAATTTTGACTTTTTCATGTTCGTCGTGGAAACCATTTTCCACTTCAATTCAAAGGAAATGTTTTTATCAAAAAATCCTAGAGCAACATTACGCGTTCGAAAAATGCAAATATTTCGAAAGCTTTTCAATCGAGATGCCGTTATTTCGGATTGCTCGCGAATCGAAAAAAATTGTTTTGGAATGAATATGTATCTTTGAACTTGAATTTCGTATGCAGCATTGCTCCAAGTAAACAAAAGTGTGTGAAGTTTGAAGCGTCTTCACTAAAGAAGCAGCGAAAGCTGTAATAGTTTAATATAATCACCGAGAGCGTCGTAATGCGATTTTAATACTTCTGGGCAAAAGTGTTTGAGTATATATATTCGACAGTGTTTTTTCGCTATTTTATCCAATATTCTACAATCGAAATCGTCGATCTTCATATTTTTTGAAAATCGATTTAAGAGAAGCACTTAGCTTGAAAACTACTTTAAGCAGGTGAATCGCGACACAGTTTTTGAAAATGTCGCGGCAAAATCAAAAGCTTTAACCAATGTACACTTTTTAAATTACGAAACACCGATCAGCTTTTCCAAGGAGCGCTGATCTTTATCCTTGCCCTCCGTTTCTTGGAGCCTCTTACCGGCCCAATGCAAAACGAGTAATTCAGAAAACAAGTAGAATTGTGTAACTGAATAGATGTTTATTATAAACACTTATTTCCAATCAGACATTACATTCTTAATTACCTACAATTCATTTATGATCTGATGGGCTTGCCTTCGAGGCTGAGGAAGAAACCTTTCACTTGATTGATTTTTGTTTTATTTCTTGGGCTAAGTTTAATTGATTGCAAGCTATCTTATATGGCCAAAAGTATTGCAGTAATGAAACATACTAGCCAATTAAAAAAGTGAGTAAAACATTGGGTCAAAATTAACCCGAAATGCAGTGTGTTTTGCCTTGTAAGAAACAAATTAAAAAAATTTAAAAAATAATAATTTTCTTTTTAAGCGAAACTATATCCTCTGCACTGTGGTCCATTTTACAAATTGTTTGGCAAACATTATTTAAAGCTAAATAAGACGATTATCAGCCTTATCATGAGTTTTATTTCCCCCGAACTGGTTCACTTTTCGCTCTTGGTTTCCATGGTTTTACGATGGGCGGATGACAAATTTTTGGGTGAATTTTTTTTCAGGCGAAACTTAGGATAAGGCAGTATATGTGCTACCCTGCTTACATTTAATTCATACACTTCACACTTTTATTTCATACAGTCTTGAAGCAGAAATATTTCGAATATGAAGTAAAGGTGGGCAGGGTAATATAAAGCAACGTGGGAATTTTATTGATTGGCATATGATTTCCCACATTTTGTACAAAAAAAAAATAAGTTTTTAACCCTTGACAACCGAGAGGTTGAAGACGACTACTGTTTTGTACTTCGACACTAAACACTAATATAGGCGCGGTAGTGTATTGACGGCAAAAAAGGCGCGTAAGAAAATATATACGAAAATAGGCTTAGCAAGAAATGAGAGAAAAACCGTGCATGTCTTTCTCTTTAACTGTTTTTGATCCCAAACACAAAAAACTAGTTTTGGACTTGTACGGTTCTCGAACTCACCGATTCATTTATACAGTGACATTTTTTGAATGATCTTGCCAAGTTATACTAATTACTTTTGATAAACTGATACCCATGTTGAGCGAAACTGTTTTCATAAATTAAACATATTTATGTACGCTTCTATATTTCTCATTGTTGTATGCAGATTTTTACAAGTAATTTCCAATTTGCTATGTCCGTAAGCGCGTCATTAAGTTGTCAGCGCTAATTTTATGCACCTACCTGCGATGTCTATTAGAAGCTCTTTTTCAATGAAGACATGTATGTTTGTAAGTACGAATATTTTTGCCGAGCCGGTACTATCATACAGTATGTACTCTTCAGAGCTATTATGGAAATAACACAAGTATTCCGGAAGTCAAGCGGAAAGACCAATCTAAACATTTCCGCTATGCCATTCGCTCGATAGAAGAAAGAGGGCAAAACAAAATGTGTATATGTAATACTTAGCGCCACTTGTTGGCTGTAATTAAAAGAGTGTCGGTTTAGTTGCTATTATGAAGTATTTATGCATCGGCTTATGATTAGAATGTACACTAGGGTGGTCCAAACAGTAAAGTCGGTCTATAATGCCCCTAGGACTGTTCTATACCGAAAAAGTATACCCGTATTCTTTTATTTTGATATCAAAAATATTTAGAGGTCGCTCAAAGCGCTCAAAATTTTCCATGTACATATTTTTATATAAAATTTTTCATAGAAATTGTATAGAATTCTTTAAAATCAAATTTTTCGATCGGAAAACTCTGGTCCTCCTTAGGAGACTTTCAATAATAATACTAAGTTGTTTATTTAACCACTTTTTAATACTAACGATTTTTTATTGGTCGCCCCATCGCATTTTTCGGGGTTTCTGTGGGTTTTTGGCGGACCTATAAATTATAGTTGCGATGAAAAAATCGTTAAATAAACAATTGGGTATTATTATTGGGAATCTCCTGCAGATAAACAGAGTTTTCTGGTAAAAAAAATATTGATATTTAACAAACAACTTTTCGTAGAAATGGTATAGAATTCTTAAAAATCGATAGTTTTCGATCGGAAAGCCATGTTTATCTGCAGGCTAACAATACCTCATATATTAAATGCATCGAGCCCTAACCGCCAAAAAGGCGGAAGTGACATTTTTTTCAAAATTTCATTTTTGTTGCAGAAACGTATGGATTCCTACATTAACGTTTTTATATTTATGCATATCAATCAACCGCGTTAGTATCAAAATACGCTTTGAAATAAATTTTTAAACATACATGTAATTAAGGTTTGCGTGTTGTCTTTACATGCCACCCCATAAAAACGAAGGACATAATATTTTTGTTTACGCATAAGCAAATCCAAATACGCAATATTTCTTGTCACTTATTTACTCGTAGTTTACCTAGAAAACGTAGTATCTTTGTTGTATGTTTGTATGTTTCATATGTTATTTGAGCATAGCAGTGTAAAAGTTCCATATTTTGCGTGACTTTCGCCGTAAAAATTCCGAGTGAATATGTCGTGTGTGTGAATTTTTCATATGCCATTTAAGATTCCCAAGTGGCGGTTTTAGTCAATTAATTATCACTACATAGTTTATTTGGATTTCAACAAATTTTATTTAATTGTCATTTATCTTTTTATGAACTGATCCATCGGGGGTGTGACGGGCAATTATCGGTATATCTGGGGTATGTAAATTAGTGAAGTAGCTAATATAGTTTATGCATTTGTAAGAAATTAGAGTTTTATATATGGCGGCTTGGGAATCGTCTATGGAAGAAGTTAGTTTTGAAAAGGAGGAGTCGCAAGCAGAAGCACTTTATGACTAGTGCCTATATATATGCTAGTACATCCCCGATCAACTTCGATGAACAACGTTCAAGATATGTATATGCAAATGCACAAAAGTGCAATAATTTTGCATATATACGAAGAAATTTCTTTAGTAATACGTTTTTCATATGCTAATTGCTTTATCCCCACTGGAGTTTTCTCAATCGCCCGATGCTCAGCATAAATTACAACCATAAAGTTAAACTAATTGATGGTTACTTTTGGGAACTCGGTGGGTATTTCATTCACACCCTAGTACGATAAATCAAATTACTTTAATTTATATTATTTGAACTAAAACATTCAGCCAACATTACCAACCAATATTAACCCAATCACGACAAAAAAAAAATTATTTACCCTTTCACAACTTTAAGGCAAACATACACATATTTACCGTACTACTTTGTCATCTTACTGTTTGAAAAGTGCACTCAAATTTTTCTCTCTTGTTCGTTTTTACCAACAAACTTCAAACGAATTGTTTTTTTTTTATATTAGCTCCTTAGAAAAAGCGCTTTACTCGCTTAACGCAAAACAGCGATACTAGGTATATACATATTGAAATGAAGGCAAAAAATGTCCATTTATTTATTTCACTTTACCTCAGCTTGACCGAAATTTTGAAAGGTTGTATTAAGCTCAATCATTTTTTTCAAAAATTATGGAAATTTCGCAATTTTCACAAACTATAGCCCAATGAAAAAAATGTATTAGCGTATTCCGGATCAAAATTTAAACTTTGGCATAGTTAAAATTTATTTTTGCCTATGCATCCCTGCACAAGGGAATGTATAGCATTTGTATGAACCAGGATCAGGTAATTTTCCCAAGATATTTCCATTTTATGTTTGCATCGCGAATGAAAAAAAACGAACTCTAACATGGAAAATGTTACTCATACGCCATGTATGAGCACGGCCAGGTACGATATGGCGTATGAGTTACATTATGTCCTGCTCATATTTAAACAAAAAAAAAAAAAAAACAAGTAATTTTTAAGCAAAAAATACAGCCGACTTCAATTTTCATTTAAAAATTTAGGAGTGCCGTTAATTTTTTCATGATCCAATGATCGGATCTAAACCAAATTAGTATGGGACCACGTGTGAGACACTACCTTCCCGATAGAAATCGAAATCGCTTGACATGGTCCAAAGTTATGCGGTAACATACAGAAGAAAAAAAAATAAAAATATTCCGACGAATTGATAACGGATAAGGAGACGTCCTTTTTTTGAAGTCGTTTAAAAAATTATTACACATTTTTTTCACCATTCAAAACTTGTTTATTTATCAAGAAATTTTTATCGTTACTAGCTTAATTATTTGGCAAATGCACAGGCTTTAAAACAAATGAAACAAATTACAAAAGACTTTTAATTTTTGCCTTGTTAAAGTTTAATTTTTTCCACATAAAAGTGAAAATATCTTGGAAAAGTTTCCTTATCTGGAAAAACGATGTACAATTGCACACACGCCATTCGACCATTTAAAAATTTTTTATCAATAAATTTTCTTCGTTGATAGCTTGATGTTTTTGTATTTAACACAAATGAAAAGAATTTACAAAAAATCTTTTATTTTCAATGCAAATTTTAAATGAAAATATCTTGCGAAAAGGACCTGATCTAGACAAAAAAAAAATGCTGCAGGGTAGATTCTCTACCAACTTGTATTCAACCTTTTTTACGAAAACTGCAAAATAAGGTCGCAAATCGAAAAAAAGAAACCCTTAGAATCCGAGTTGGCAAAATTTTACCACATGAAATTTAGGAGTAAAACTCAGACTCCATTATCTACGCATAAAATAGTAGTACACTACCTCAAATGTTCCGAATTCCAATTTTTTTAGTAAAAGTTATGGAGAGCTAGTGAAAAATTGCTATTTTTAAAGATTTCGACAAAAAAACTCACGTTTTACGGATAACAATAACAAGGGGCTACAAAAAAATAGTTGCATGTACTTTTTCAGTCATGCAATAGAGGTGGAAGAACAGGCCTAAGAAATTATTTTGGCATTACCAGAATTTCACATACACCCCCAAAATCTTAAATTACCATCGATTATACCCCAATTCTCTAACTAGAAAACTACTGTTCTACCTTTTTTGTATTAATTGCGTTGAATCCTCACAGGCAGTTACATTTTTGGATCTGATTTTTGAGTTTTATATTTAGCATTTTCATATGGATTCATAGGCATGGCTAACCCATATTCGCAGTTTCTTAATTTTGGGCATAGTTGTGGATTTTTTTATATTCTAGAGTCATGCGCGAATGGAGGCCAACTAACATAAATACTTGCAAAAATGTCTCTGGTATCACAAGTGGCTAGGACATTCCGAGTCGGTTTACCTTTTCGATGAACTTACTCATCTCAATAGAATTTTGGTCTCAGTATCCCTATGTGGGTAAAACCGATTACAGCGATGACTGTCGGAAACTTATATTTCCTTTGCTATAACTATTTCGCTTCGTGGAGAAGAACAGTCGAGCGGAAGGCGAAGCAGACGGGTATATCTAGATCTTTAAAAGCACGAACAACGAACCTCTATGAGAAAAAACTTTTTCTTTCCTTTTGTTTTTGGTGTTAGTCGCAACGGTCCCAGGCCCTGCGGAATGGTAGTGCGCACTTCTAACTACTATACACACAGATATTGAGAAAGAACCCGTTTCTTTATCCACACAATTTCATTTTACTTGTACTTACATAGTATATACCTTAATAAAGATAATGTCCTCAACACCTTCGAATTACGCACAACTTAAGTCATTTATTTCACAGCACCAAAAATAAATAAAATAACAACCAAAAAAAAAAACTTGCAATTATTTGACTTTCTTACTCACCTTTCGGCGGCGATGAGTGATAGTATAATCCTTGAAACCTTCGTCTACGTTTTGGTGGCATTGCGCTCTATATATATATATGTATATGTACGAACACTATCAGTTGATGCGGTAGTTGTTAACGATGCTGTCGCTGAACGCGGTACAAGCAAATGCCAATGCAATTGCGAGAACGACACAGTCGACGATGCACTTTAAAGCACATTCAAGCGAGGCGAGCGAACGGCGAAAACTTTCCGGCAATAAATCATGCGGATAAATTTATGTGTATGTAAGTAAAATATGACAACACCCACTCAAAAGGTATACATGGGCAGCAACAATGCTATTATTTTAATGTGGAGCAGCCGTAGGAAACAGACACACGCACACACACACACTATTACTACGCGCGTATAAAACGAAACGAAGGGACAAATGAGCGTGTTGCTCATTTACCTACAGCAAGCCGAAGTATATATATTTTTTTTTGCTTTTCAATTATTTTCAATTATTTGCTGTCAGCGGTGGACATTCAAATATACAGCAGACATACATACTCTTTGGTATGTATAGTGAGAGTGTGCATGTTTGAGTGTAATTTGCTATTATTTTTTTCCTATACACACATGCACATCATAACAAAATACACGAATTTGCAGTCCATAGTTGACCGCGTGGTCATTAGTGCGGGATTTTCCAGCACGTTTGTATTTAAGTAAGTAAGTATGTAAAGTGTCAGCTGTTTGATATTTTAGCAGTTTTTGTTGTATGTGCTTAAATGCCTTCTTTTTTTTATTTGCTTACTTGCTTTTGCATTTCGATGGAACTCAATCGGATTTCCGAAAAAATACCTATAAATGCATGTGTGCTGCTTTTAACGAGTTTAGCCCAACAAATTCATATATCTCCACACATCTTCTTTTTTTTTATAATTTTTACTCACGGGCATTCACTATGCACACATAGCCTTTTTTAGTTTGCACACTTTTGTTTTTTTTTATAAGTTTTATCTNTTGGTGGCATTGCGCTCTATATATATATATGTATATGTACGAACACTATCAGTTGATGCGGTAGTTGTTAACGATGCTGTCGCTGAACGCGGTACAAGCAAATGCCAATGCAATTGCGAGAACGACACAGTCGACGATGCACTTTAAAGCACATTCAAGCGAGGCGAGCGAACGGCGAAAACTTTCCGGCAATAAATCATGCGGATAAATTTATGTGTATGTAAGTAAAATATGACAACACCCACTCAAAAGGTATACATGGGCAGCAACAATGCTATTATTTTAATGTGGAGCAGCCGTAGGAAACAGACACACGCACACACACACACTATTACTACGCGCGTATAAAACGAAACGAAGGGACAAATGAGCGTGTTGCTCATTTACCTACAGCAAGCCGAAGTATATATATTTTTTTTTGCTTTTCAATTATTTTCAATTATTTGCTGTCAGCGGTGGACATTCAAATGCACAGCAGACATACATACTCTTTGGTATGTATAGTGAGAGTGTGCATGTTTGAGTGTAATTTGCTATTATTTTTTTCCTATACACACATGCACATCATAACAAAATACACGAATTTGCAGTCCATAGTTGACCGCGTGGTCATTAGTGCGGGATTTTCCAGCACGTTTGTATTTAAGTAAGTAAGTATGTAAAGTGTCAGCTGTTTGATATTTTAGCAGTTTTTGTTGTATGTGCTTAAATGCCTTCTTTTTTTTATTTGCTTACTTGCTTTTGCATTTCGATGGAACTCAATCGGATTTCCGAAAAAATACCTATAAATGCATGTGTGCTGCTTTTAACGAGTTTAGCCCAACAAATTCATATATCTCCACACATCTTCTTTTTTTTTATAATTTTTACTCACGGGCATTCACTATGCACACATAGCCTTGTTTAGTTTGCACACTTTTGCTTTTTTTTATAAGTTTTATCCTTCGTGTACTGGCATTATAATTTGCTTGATTGCTCATTTGCGCATTGCTGTGCCCCGACACCCCGCTCCACAATTTGCACTGCACTTACACCTTTCTTTAATCTCTCGCACACACACTGCCAACTAAGGCTGTTAAGCNCCGAAGTATATATATTTTTTTTTGCTTTTCAATTATTTTCAATTATTTGCTGTCAGCGGTGGACATTCAAATATACAGCAGACATACATACTCTTTGGTATGTATAGTGAGAGTGTGCATGTTTGAGTGTAATTTGCTATTATTTTTTTCCTATACACACATGCACATCATAACAAAATACACGAATTTGCAGTCCATAGTTGACCGCGTGGTCATTAGTGCGGGATTTTCCAGCACGTTTGTATTTAAGTAAGTAAGTATGTAAAGTGTCAGCTGTTTGATATTTTAGCAGTTTTTGTTGTATGTGCTTAAATGCCTTCTTTTTTTTATTTGCTTACTTGCTTTTGCATTTCGATGGAACTCAATCGGATTTCCGAAAAAATACCTATAAATGCATGTGTGCTGCTTTTAACGAGTTTAGCCCAACAAATGCATATATCTCCACACATCTTCTTTTTTTTTATAATTTTTACTCACGGGCATTCACTATGCACACATAGCCTTGTTTAGTTTGCACACTTTTGCTTTTTTTTATAAGTTTTATCCTTCGTGTACTGGCATTATAATTTGCTTGATTGCTCATTTGCGCATTGCTGTGCCCCGACACCCCGCTCCACAATTTGCACTGCACTCACACCTTTCTTTAATCTCTCGCACACACACTGCCAACTAAGGCTGTTAAGANTAACAAAATACACGAATTTGCAGTCCATAGTTGACCGCGTGGTCATTAGTGCGGGATTTTCCAGCACGTTTGTATTTAAGTAAGTAAGTATGTAAAGTGTCAGCTGTTTGATATCTTCGCAGGTTTTATTGTATGTGCTTAAATGCCTTCTTTTTTTTATTTGCTTACTTGCTTTTGCATTTCGATGGAACTCAATCGGATTTCCGAAAAAATACCTATAAATGCATGTGTGCTGCTTTTAACGAGTTTAGCCCAACAAATGCATATATCTCCACACATCTTCTTTTTTTTTATAATTTTTACTCACGGGCATTCACTATGCACACATAGCCTTGTTTAGTTTGCACACTTTTGCTTTTTTTTATAAGTTTTATCCTTCGTGTACTGGCATTATAATTTGCTTGATTGCTCATTTGCGCATTGCTGTGCCCCGACACCCCGCTCCACAATTTGCACTGCACTTACACCTTTCTTTAATCTCTCGCACACACACTGCCAACTAAGGCTGTTAAGCGAATTCGCTGCTTGCCATTGCCGTTATTGTATGTAGGTCCTTTGTTAATGCTCTATTCGCACATGATTCACTACCGGCGGCGTCGGCGATGGCGGAAATAGCAACGGAAACGTGTCCACGAGCTTTGACGGTCCTATGGCGTTTGCTGTCCATATGACTGTCTTCGGTAAATTTATCATCAACTCCGCAGCTCGAAATTATGGGGCGGAGAATTGTGACAGCGAAACATAGTTACTGCCCACAACGAAACGGCAAACGACAGTGGACACGAGCAGATACGAAATGCCTGTGGTTGCACATTGGCAATTAGGGGAGGGCAAAGCAGTGGAAAAACAAACAGAATTGTCTATTGGCGTGTTGCATTCACTTTACTCGCGCTACTATCGCCTGTTGGTGTGGAGATGTCCGTTAGTAGTGACATGTATGCGCGCGTACACTTTTTTATTGCATTCGCAAGCCTTTCTTGGTTGCTGGTTCATGTATGTCAGCTGCGTTCAGCTTTTTTTTTTACTTTTCACAGCACTAACGTATTAAAGATTTTGAGTATGTTACAATTTTTCATAAATATATTTTTTCGCTCCGTATTTATCATTTCAGTCATTTGATATTTTGCGAATTATTTAGTCTTTTTACTTCTCGTCTGTCTTCATTTTCATATCACTTCCAATGTTTAACTGCTATTATTTTCATTTTCAGAGAGCGCATGCGATGCCATTGCATGTCGGAGACGTATACGCACTGTGGTCCCAACGGGTGAGCTCACTTTTAACACTGTTGTGCAATTATCGCTCTCGTTTAGTTTTGTTGCTAAAAATTGGCAGAAGGGGTTAAAGTGGGAACAAATTTGAGTAGATTTGGTGTTCTCGTTAATTAGACTTACAGAGTATGAGTTCATTGCTCGATTCGTTGGCAATACGTTGTAGTTCATTTGCTGCCGGCAATGCGTGGTTTTGCTCCATTTCATTTACAATTACTACAACATTAACTCGGACTGCAATCTTTTTGTCTTAGCGTTTTTTAGACTAAGTGAAAAAGAACGGTTGGAAATATGTAGTTCGGGTAACTATAGAAAAATTTCACGAGCAATAATTTTATAGAATATTTTAACCAAGTAGCTCTCTCGCCGAAGGGTCGTTTTGACCGCTTTTCGAGATAGTTTAACTAAAATGGCATTTGCTTGGACGCTAAAAGGTTAAAATATTCTAAAATGTCCACAAAAAAATAAAACCAAATATGTCCCCTTGGTTTCTGCAACAACCTTTTATGCTTTCTTTTATATTTTGTTAAATATAACTAGAGATCGGATTTGTATGCAAAAAAATAAGACTAAAAATATGTGCCATCATAACTATATATCACAAAATACAGTCAGCGTCAACAATATGAGCACCCTGACGGTTTGACCATTTTATTTATTTATGTTTTCCATACCAAATTTTTCTTATTTTTTTTATAAAAATATATAAAATATTTTTTATATAAATATATATAATGAATGAATTATTCAACAGCGAAAACCCCAAGAAACAATTTTTTAATTTCATACAGATTTCGGGAAAATGCAAGAAATACCAAAAAGTTTAAATCAAAATCTTAAATTTTTAAACTCGATTTCTTAGAAGAATTTTGACTATGCAATTTTTTAATTACGGTTGATATTTAAGAACTTTTTTTGTAGAGAGTGTTTCGCATTTTCTTCCATAAAACGCATGAACAAAATCTATTTTATACGGTAGAAAATGCGCAACACCCACGACAAAAAATATTCTCTAAAATCAACGGCAATTTTTTTAATGGGCTACGAAATCGAATTAAAAAATTGATAATTTTGGTGACATTTTTTTTAAATTTATTCTATTTTCCAGAGTCATCATAAAAAAAGTAAAAATAAGAAATAAAAGTAAAAATAATATATTCCGACGAAGTGATGACCTTCTCCTTTTTTGAAGTCGGTTAAAAACAAGTAAATTTTTATACGGAAAATATAAACAAATAAAATCGTCAAAATGTCAGGGTATTCACATTTTTGACGCTGACTGTATATAAATTGATATACATTTTTCTTTTACTTAATATGTATGGTGCATATTTTTAGGCTTATTTTTATCACAAGAATCCGAGCTCTAAATATAACTCTAGCTCTGCACTAAAACTTCCTCTTTTCTAACTGTTTTGGCAGGACTGCAAACCACTCCAAAAATCGGTGCAGTTCGGTTCAGTCGTTCGAACCACTTAGAAAAAACTTGTACCCGCTCAATAAAAAAAAAAAACAAACAACCGCAGTTTTCAAAAGGTACAAATAGTTTGATTCCTGCTTATCTCACATATTTCAAGTTTCATTATACTTCATTTCAAACTAAATTCTCAAAAACAAAGCCACCTACCACATATAAACGGCCCACTGTGCATTATCCATTTGTACACGGCAATCTGCCAACCTTCCACCAGTTGGGCAAAAACAACTATAGCGAAGTGCTAAATATTTAATAATGCTTGCATTGCATATGGGCCTCTTGCCCCTCGAACCAAAGACACTCGGCCATATTCTGTTGACATCCATTGACATCCATTCTACGTACAAACCAACAACCCATTCGACCGATGACGAACTAACACAATACAATTTGACATATTTAACATGAATGTATGTACATATGTATGTATGATTCAATAGAAAATGCACTGCTGACCTGTGGTTATGTAGTGGGTGTTGTCTTAAAAGCAAAAAGAAAAAACAAAAATGTGTATACAAAAGGAATATGAAAATAATAAAAATTTGAATAGAAAGTAAAATAAGGAATAGCAAAAGAAATACTAAGGGTAGGTAAATTCGAGGCAAAGAGACAGCAGGTATAGGTGAAATCGATATTTAATGCAAAAAAAATAGTTTTTCTCAATAGTAAATAATTGTCAGAAGTGGCATCGACCGAATCGATACTCTACACCCCAGCAGTTAAAAAAAAATAAAAAATTGCGGCATGCTGCATGAGTAAAGCGCCAGCAGGGCATAGCAACGATTAGGGAGGTTTTGCGTGACCGCAATGCAAAAAAAAATATTGATTAATAAATAAAAACTTCCCACATTTTACTATGAGTTGCAATGATAACGAAATACAAATGACAACAATTTGGATTTTTTTTTATTTATACGATTTAAATGACCACTAAACTCCAAGTATTTCCTCTTAGTCATCAAATCGTTGTTAACTGAAATCCGAAAGTTGATTTCATTTATTAACTCTCAACGTCATGCATTCAAGTGGCAATTAAGACAAAATAACAATTTGATTATTGTGCCCAAAAAATGAGACAACAACACTTCCTTCAAGGTTGTTACTTTCGTTGTCAATTAAAAACTGCTTTTGTGCGCTTTTTGGGAAAAAGGTATGGGAGTCGCGTGTGCGACTGGCCAATGGACTATCTAAGGTTGGTTTCTTTAACACGTGTCGCTTAATATGAATACAAAATGGGTCATTTGCGCTAAAAATTTATTTATATTTGAATATAGTTACTTACATATCTAGTATTGCTCATTGAACTCGCAAAGACTGCTTATTTGTTCTCACAACTCTCACAGTGTTCGGACAGAATTCAATTCAAATGTCCTAGTTTTTTGACCTACTTATTGTACAAGCTAATTTAATATGTCTTCTAAAGTACATGCATATGTGTTTAACGATGTCAAACTTTAATTATAACGGCTCTTATGTTCAATTGGGTAATGTACATAAATCACACCTTTTTTTCGGCTACACATACATACATATTTATCTACACATAAAAACCTATAATTTAGAACACACAGAGGGCACCCCATAAATACACTTTTTTAGAAATGTGACGCACCATAGTTGCATAAATTTCACGTTCGAAATTCTAACTACAATGCAAAAAAGTAATTTCCATTTAATTTATATCTTGTGGTTCCGCCCGAGGTTTGAAAATCCGCTTTGCGAAAATTCCAAATTGGGAAGCGTAGTGTCTTTTGAAAAGAGTTTCCAGATGTTGCAGGCGGGCGAAATTGTGTTAAACATTTCTTAAATAAGTTAGTAGTAAAAAATAAATATATATATTTGTAAAACATGCCTTCTAAATATGAACGAAATCGGACTGAAAATACGGGGTTTTCAAATATCGCGACCACTGCGCTACCTATCGGTTTAATTCATCTTTCGTATTGCATTATCATCGGGTTCTGTGAAGTTTCAGGTCTCCAGGTC
The DNA here is from genome assembly GCF_001687245.7 of Rhagoletis zephyria. NCBI lineage: Eukaryota > Metazoa > Arthropoda > Insecta > Diptera > Tephritidae > Rhagoletis > Rhagoletis zephyria. The sequence goes on along the minus strand of NW_016159242.1, from coordinate 28,261 downwards.
ATCGGGAAGTTGAATTTACCTGAAGCTGAATTTACCGACAGTGTCGCCAAACATCACTTTCTTGCCCACCTTGGCAACTGAGAACTCTATTTTAAAAGCTGAAATTTAACTTAAAAAATTGCTAATTGCACTCACAGATATTTGCATAATTGCAAATTGACTTTATAAACAAAAAATTACACTTATTCCGCTATAGATTCAGAGGTCATAACGCAATTTATGTCCACATTGGTATAAGCAAATTTATTCTGAAAAATCGTCGTTTTGATTAATTAAAAAGCTAAATTAAAGAGTGGGAAAAGTAAAGGCCGCCGAAGGCCGTTATAAAACCACTTGCATAGTATTCTTTACACCTTCGCAAATGCTGAGGGTAAGTTCGATAACCAAGTCTAACCAATTGGCTTAGATATTTACATTTTAGTGACAGTATGTCAAATCTCAAAATTCAAAAGTAATTATTAACAGGAATGTATCTGAATATAAATATAAGATCAGTGGCGGATCCACGGGGAAGAGGGGGGTTGTGTTAAAACATAAAAGTACTTGGAGTTAAACAAGCTTGGGTTATGTAAGAGTTAAAAAAAAATAGTAACTCGCGAATTTTCTGCTTTCTGAAATTAAAAAATTATACAACAGGCATGCAAATCTTTAAGCGCTGTTATAAAATTTTTTCTGAAATTTATTTGTGTTTCTTGCTGTGATCTTAAATTTTAGTCATGGTAAATAAAATCTTAAGAAGTGAGTTGTTTGACATTTGGAGAAGTGTTGCTGAAACTTCTAAAAGACAACAAGGTGTCCGTGATTATGTGATTAGTAAATTGAAAGAAATATCTGATGAAAATGCTCGTTCCGAAGTAAATAAAGTAAATTAAGTAAATGACTTTAGATTCGTAATCAGCAACCCAGAAAACCCCCAGATACCCAGTTACATAGAAATCTACCGATTTTTTTAAATTTTCGTCCGCCATATTGGATCCGCCATTTTGAATTTTTGGTAAATGACTTTAGATGTGTAATCAGCGACCCAGAAAACCCCCAGATACCCAGTTTCATAGAAATCTACCGTTTTTTTAATTTTCTTCCGCCATATTGGATCCGCCATTTTGAATTTTTGATAAGTGACTTCAGATTCGTAATCAGCGATCCAAAAATCCCCTAGGTAAGAAGTGGTGTAAAGATCCATCAACGAGTATTTGTTTAAATAGTTTCGTTCAGCTAGATTTGCGATCCGAACCACTGTGGACAATGAAGACAATTTTTGCAGGACAATTCTGGTTAAGATAGATAAAACTCCTTCATAAGAGAAATGAAAGACAGATGGAAAGGCTTTTGTCTTTCGAAAGACTGTGGTGAGATGAAAGACAGTTGTCAGAATTGCAGAAATTTTAAACTTCCAGCTGCAACTTTCCATTCGTAAGAACTTTCTTCGCGCTATATTCAACGTTTGAACGACTGTTTGCCGTCGGTGTCCGTGATTCGAATCTACATACATATTCTATTAATCTTACTTTTTTTGGAGGTCTGCTCCTTTTTTGAAGCGTCGCAAAAAAACACATGAATTAAATTTATATTAAAGACACTACTTAGCCTTACATGCAATACTCTATTTATCGATTTGCTAATTTCTTAAAAATAATTACACGTTTAACGTTCGCAATGAACACCGAATGAGGTTTTTTTCGAACAAAATATTTTGCTAACATATTTTAATAGATGTAAGTAGCGCAATGGTTAGACAGCACAACTTGAAAGAGCAGCTTAGTCGCTTTTTCATAGACAATTTGGAAAATAATCATTTCCTACAAGCATTTTTCTAATAAAGCGGTTTTTTACGACAGCTTAACTTATTTTATTGTTATTTTATTTCACAGCTAAAAAACACATTTTCTGTCAGTTTGGGCAGCCAACGCTTCCGACACTGTAGCTTTCGTGAGTAGCAATGTCTTGCCACAACAAAAAGTTATTGCAGAAATTAAAATATTTTTTTTCCAAAGTTCTGCCGAAGTTTATGTCTTCAGGGAAAATTTTGAATTGCAAAACGAGCACCGATTAAATAGCCAACCACTTTTTTACATGCAAATTGTCACGTAGAAACAATTAACTTTGTCTATAAAAACAAAAAAATTATTTTCGATCGAATTGCAGCGTGTCACAACACATTTGCCGAAGTTTAAACACAGTTTTTTCTTTCAATAATCACTAAGATTTTAAAAAGTACTCAAACTGTTTATTATTTATTTCATTTTTTTTTATGAAACGCCGAACTTTTCATTTATCGCCTAATGATCGCTTATAATCAACTTACGCGCCGCATATCCTGCCGCCGACTGTGACCTACCGTACTTGACGCGGGTGTTTTATCTAATTTCTTACTTAGCACGCAGTGGCGATGCTTCAAGCGCCTGTCAGTCATAAAATAGCTGCAATTCTTTTCATGTATAAATATCTAGAATGTATGTATGTACGTACAAAGAAAAGTATCCACTTACCTCAGCGTGCACAAGTGTTTTCATCGATGCGAGCAGAAATAAATGTACGCCAATATTGCAGACTTTCACTTTACTGAATTCACATTATTGGTTCAATCAATTTGCCCTACTCTACTTTCAAACCTACATATGTATGTACATAGATACAAATATTCGCACCCAAGCAGCCAGATGTAACTTCCCACACATGCATACATAATAACATACACTGCCGGCAAAAAGTATTGGCACAGATGCTTTTTTACAATATATGCAAAAAAATTTTATTGTAATATTTTTCCGAAAATTTTGTGTAAAAATATGGTTCATTCCGCAACAAAAAACATAAAAAAATATAATTTCTAAACTTTGTGCGAAACTCGTAAAATTCAGCAAATTTTCATGCAAATTTACAATTTTTTAATCAGCTTTTTTTCGAATTTTTTTGAGTATGCCGATTTGTAGCCCAATCAATTTTATTGTAATAAAGTGGAAGTTTTAAGAAAACAATACTCAAAAGTTAATGCGATTTTTGACTAACTCCGAACTTGCATTTTTTATACTAGAATTGGTTAAAAATCTCCAGACTCGAAAAAATTAAACAACATCTGATTAAAAAGTTGAAAATTTGCTGAATTTTCGCAATTTTTGCACAATGTTTAGAAACTACATTTTTATGTTGTTTTTTTTTGTGGAAAGAACCGTATTTTTATAAAAAATGTCGCAAAAATATTACAATAAATATTGTTGTATATATTGTAAAAAAGCTGCTGTGGCAATACTTTTTGCCGGTAGTGTATGTATATTTTCATATTCGTACTTATTTGCTTATAGTTATTTTCTCACAATGCAGTTTAGCGTTTCCACAATTTGGATATCGCTGATAGCTTTCGCACAGCTTTCGATATTTTCCATTTCCTTCCTTTTCTGCTCATCCGCAGCGATTCGTATTTGCTGTACAAAATATATCCCCACACACACATATAAGTTTATCCATAGCTGAAGTTCTGTTACTTTACCGTTCAATATTGTTTTTCGCATTTCGCTTTCGTTGGCGTCTTCACTTTTCGCTTTCCCTCTCCCTTTTTCACTTTCGCTGCGGTAGAATTTTCAAAATGTTGCGCCTGGCCGTAGTCAACTTCTAGGCGATTACTTTTTTTGTTGTTACTGCAATATATTATTTTTTTGTTGTTGTTAGTAAAATCCTTGTTGCTTTTGTAGACACTTTAGTTGTTGTTGTTGTTGTGGTTTTTTACTTTCACATCGTAAGTCAACTAATGGAATTTCAATGTTTGCGTGTCGTGCCAACTCCATTCACAAAGCGGTGTCGTATTTCTTTTATACTCGTAAAACTATCTACCAAAATTCCTCCTCACATTTTGCAATAAATATTGCTCCTCCACCTCAGCACTCTATACTTTATTAGTTGAAGTGGTTACAACTACATTCATATCACCAAGTTAAGGTGTGGCACGCTACACCTTCACCTTAGTGGGTGTGAATATTCAACACTTGCCACCTTGATTTCATCTACGGGCGCACAAATTTTATTGGAATGATGCCTATGAAAGTTAGTTTTATGACAGGCCGGATAATGCAGTAAATCTATTTTTCAATATTTCATATGTATACATATGTAAGTATGTATGACTTAAATATATACGAGCTTTATACATGTGCCAACTAGTAGTTAGCCAACTATAGTAGTTAGCCAACTACTAACTAGTTAACTTTGCAACGCGACTAGTCCGTCCGCTAAATTTTTAGAATCTTAGCAAATTATGTTTTGAAAGTTGGCATCCTGTTTTTCAAAGGGTGACATCCTAGCATCGGTACTAATTAACGAACAAAAAAGCATACTGGGTGGGGCAGACGACTCGCAGGTCTGTCAGGAAGGGCGCTTCGCAGGGTAGTGTTCTCGCACCACTTCTGACGATGCAACAGCTATTGCGGATGCATGGAGGCGGATAGATATGAGATTATTGCATATGCCAATGACTTTGCGGTAATCGTACATGGGAGCCGCTCGTCCATAACCTCTACTCTTTATGTGAACCCAGCTAAAACTGGGCTATCAATTTTTATTAGACGGTACAAGCTGCTCTGGAATATAGATAATTCACTGGATATACACGGCCATTGTGCGTCTGATTTAGCCCTGCTTAAACTACTTCAAAAGTTACAAAAGAGTACGGGGTTTTACATAAGCGTAGGTCTATGCTCTTCACCTACTGATGCTCTGAATGCTATTATACATTTATTATACATTTGCCCCCGCTTTACGTGATTGCTCGAGATATAGCCATTGTTTCAGCCTTAAGACGCAGACAGTCAGGACACATGTTACATGCGGCCACTCGGAAATCTTAGGGGCCGATATCTGCATATACTGAGTTCTGCATACTATCAGCTTCGCCAGACCTGGCGACGTATGCAATGCGATACCCAAGTATTCTGCTGGCTTTAAACTCGATGCAAAGTTCATAGGGGAATTCTTCTCCAAAGAGCTGGAACTAGAAAACTCTTTTAGGCTTCCTGCCCTCTCTAGGATATACCATATGGAGATGCTGGCTATACAGACGCCCACTCGGCACTAAGTAGGTTGGGTTAGGTTAGGAAGGCGCGTACGAATCACTCATACTTCACTCAGAGGCAAATTTTCCCATTGGGAATGCCCTCTATGAGTATCAGTATGAGGCACATCCTTCCAACCGGGGTTAATGCATACTGTCGGTTTAGTTAATTAATTAATCCCAACGGCTTTTTACCCTCCATTCCCGCCCAACCGACACGAGAGGCGCAGTCCGCATGACGTACGGAACCTTTTTTTTTTTTTAGTTTTTTCGTGCCGAGTAGTGGAAACAGGAGTTTGTTAAGTGTCGAGATCTAAAACTATTCAGCTACAGAATCAAATTCATCAGCTGATTGGATATGCTAAAGATAGTATTTCAATTATTGAGAGTGGAAATAATAGTTTTCTTTATAGTAAAAATCGAGTCCGATACGTCAAACGTGCTGGAATGACAGTTAAAATCTTGACATAAACCACGGAATGATTCGTTTAGTTCAAAATTAGTTTTGCATGGCTTTAAAAATAGAGGTCGAAAGTGTCTTGACACTCGAGAAGGAACATTAAAATTTACCTCAGCCAGGAGGGCCGGGCAAGTCCGTTATTTTCACCTCCGCTATCTCCCCTAAGCTAGTGAAAAAGCGTGATGCTAAATACTTGAGACACCTTCTCTGGAGATCTGGGCATTGACATATCAAATGATCCAAAAACGTAAATTTTGATTTATGTACATCTCTATATTATTAAACGTGCGATATAATACAACTCATATGGGTGCCTGCTCTAGGTAAGCTTCTTGGCACTTTGTTTGCATATACATTACATGCAGACGCTTGAAATCATCATATACAAATGCACGTACATTAGGGCGGGTCAACTTTTATAGGCGACTTTTTCGCCTATGCGCGCATAGCACAGAAAGATTTTACGTGTAATTCTAAGGAAATTTGGCGAAGAAACTATGGGTCTAAAATCAATTTGGAATTTGTTAAATTGCGAAAATAGGTTCCCTAACATTTTGCGGTAGTGTCGTAAAAAAGTTTTTCAAATTTGTAAAAAAAAATGCAATAGTGGTTTTTTGGTTTAATTTATTTATTTCCACACTTATATTTGTCTTAAAACTTCCACCGAAGGGCGAAACAGTTAAAATTTTCACATTTTCTCCTAAACATATTTTCGCAATTTAGCAAACTCCAAATTAATTTTAGACCTATGGGCTCTTCGTCAAATTTGCTATAATAGTTGCTAACACTGATCAGTGTGGGTAGTGCAACAGGAAACAGCAGAGCACTTCATTATGTGCCACTGTGACCAGACCTAGAAGGACATGCAATACGCGGATCAAAGAAGTCCTATATAATAGAGGTTTGTTACAATAGATCGTTTTGGTCGCAGTAACTAGATGACCTGCTCCCTCCTCTAAATCTAATCTGATCTAAAACCCTCCGTTCTAGTTAATCGAATAGTTTATCCATGAATCTATTTACTTGGTTCAAAATGGCCAATGAATTCCAGTTAAATTTATAGCTTTAGCCACTAGTTCCATTTGAGTTAATAAGTCTCAATTTGCTCGCAATAAATACTAGTTGGTGAACTACATAGAATATTGTTTGATCACATTGACTTTTCAGTGCATAAAGCCCACAATTTGCAAGTTAGTTTTTAGTATGTACATATGTATGTATGTATGTATATACTTGTATATTTATTTTCATATGTATTTGTTAAGCCGTAAATGCTAGCATTTGTTCACTAATCGATTTCTTATGGTAGATACACATTAATAACTATAAATTGGGCTTTTTCAAGATCATTTGGCTTATTGTTGCTTTCCATTTATTTTCTTTTTTGTTGTTGCATGCTTTTAGGCGTGCTCTAGCGCATATTTTACACCACCAAAAATTGTACTCATGCAAATACAAAGAGAACAGCGCGCTTATAGGGTGGTCATTAAAGAAAGAATATAAAATGGAACGTTGTTATGAACCGCAACTAACATTTCTGTGTTCGTATGGAAAAGTAGCTTATGTCGAAAGGCTGACTTTAATATAAATCGGCATTTGCAGTATACGATTCCGAATGACTCGCTGGCGCTGAGCCGTTGAACTACTTTTAGCAAATAAACGCGCAAGAAATAGTTCCGATACTAGCAAGTCAATATTCTTATTAAGTCTCATCAAAAAATTCCTTGTCGTTTAAAGAATAAAAGGAATGCCGCATTATACTAAAGCCAACCTTTCGACATAAGCTACTTTTCCATATGAACACAGATTTTATTTTGTATAAAAATATATCGGGACTTATAATTCGACAAATGGATCTTGATTATGAAAAGTGAATTTTGGGGTTTTTGTTAGTTACACCCTTTTGAAATTCAGGTAACAGTGTGGCTTAAGGCTTTTTGCATTTCAGGTGAGTAGGTATGTGAATGAATACATTCCCTGCAGGAAATAAATCTAACTTTAAATTTACTTTAAGCTGATTTGAAAGGAACAAAGCGTCACATTTATCTATATATTTTCTTTGAGGAGAGCTAACTTTATTTGTATGGAGAAGGCCGCAAATAATCAATAGTGGTTACTAGTAAGTACACTAGTAGTAAGTACCAGCAAGTATTCTTCTGCATTAGTCGTCAAGTAACTAATTTTGGACATAAAATATCAATAAAATTAAGATTTGTGAAGTGAAACTTCTTTAGCGGCGGTTGTTTGCTTCGGAGTAAATTGGCAAATTCAACGAAAATTGCACAACGAAGTGGTTGGAGCTGACACAAGTGCTTCTTGAGCTTATGCACATGGTATTAATTTAACAAAAAACTAGAGACACAGAGACTCAATCTGGGAACTATTTTGGAGTTTTAGAAATTGTGGAGTTTCTCGATATTTTATCGATTTTGTTATTGAAATTTGTTTCGATATTCGTATCGATTTTTCTATCGCTATTTGACTTTATCAATATTTTTATCGGTTTTTCTTTCGATACTTTTGTTGATTTTGTTGTCGATGTTTTCTATCGATTTTGTTAACGATATTGTTATCGATTTTTCTATCGATATTTTTATCGATTTTGTTATCAATATTTTTATCGATTTTATTATCGATTTTGCTACCAATATTATTATCGATTTTGCTATCAATGGAGTATAAAGATAAAAATGAAGATAAAGGACAACAGAATAACCTAGAGGTAGGGATCTAGATAGAAAAAAGACAAAAAATATAACCTTACACAAAGGCAGATGTATGTAAGTACAAATGTACATATATGTACATACATATATATATATATATATTGGTTATTAGACAAAATAGACGTAAGTTTCACTTCTTCATTGTGGCCCAGGCGCACTTACTTTTTTTTTTATTTTTTACATTTTACTTATTTGTTTACTTGTTTACATATTCTGCTGCAGGTGGACCCATATTCGAATTCCGTCAAAGGGATAATCAAAATTTGGATCTTGATTTTGTTTGCCCTGAATTAAAAAAAAAAAAACATCAGTGAAGTGCAGACAAAAAGTTGAATACCTTTTTTTTAAATTGTTTAATACGAATTATTATGCCAAAAAATAACAAAAAACCAAATACTTAAGGACAGGTACGCCTTCAAGTTATAATGCTAAAAATTTAAATAAACCAAAAAAACAACAACCACAATAACTATCTACATGATCAAGTCTAAAGAGCAGCAGATAAAAAAGTTGGATAAAGCAACAGTTTTTAGCAGCTATAACTTCTACCATTTACTATAAACTGTTGTTTTTTTTCTATAATAATTTTTTTTTATTTGAGAAATTTTTTTTTTCTATAAGGTTTATATAAATTGTAACTTATTTTTTGGCTCGAACCAAACAGGACTCCAAATATTCGGCTTCGGAAAGGGATCCCAAAGTTTATAGTTCAGCAAATTTAAAAACTGAAATTGTTCATTATTATTCAGACCTGTTTATTTACATAAAGAAAAATACAAAATGATGAAAATAGGTATAAGTTTTCTTCATGCATGAATCTTGTTTGTCCCGCAATTAATCAAATTATAAAACGTGTTTCTATTATTCATTTATTTACATATATCCTATACATTTTCAGACAATAAAAACATTTTACAGCGTGTGCCATGAATGCTTATAATCGCTGATAAAAACTTAAGATCGATTCGAAAGCTATGATTTGTTTTAAAAGCCTAATGAAAATATCACTAATTTTAGCGCACAAAGCGTACAAGAAAAATCAATACAAAAACTTTTCCGTACGCCAACTTCATCACATACAATAAATATTCATATGATAGATACACATACATATATATATGCATGTACATAAATACATACATTAGGGGTATTCACGATCCGGTGTATACTGTCTAGCATGGTGCATAGATAACATATGTAAATAGCATATTGTTGTTGTTTCATGTGTTCAACAACAACTAAATTAGCCAATCATACAATCTATGCACCATGCTAGGCAGTATGCACCGGATCGTGAATACCCCTATTATATTTCTACAATTAATATGCGCCTTAATTTCGTTCACTTTAATCCAAGAAAATAAATATATGTTGCTCCCTCGCAGTTCAATTTGGTTTTTCATCTGTTGATATGTGTATAGGATTATTAAATTCGATGTGATCGCGTATGAGAGCTTCCTCTGAAACGAAAGGAAACAGAATAATAGTGATAAGTAAGGCATCTAGACCAGGGATTCGGGATCCCGAATCAGATTTATCGTTGCCGATTTTTTAATTTTTATTAGTTTATGGGGTATTCTTACTGAACGTATGATATGTTATCTGAACGTAGAATTTTTACCGTTAAAAAATAACCATGTTGACCTTGAGATGACCCTCATGTTTTTCGCTAATCGGCATTAGAAAGCTTGTTTTTTAATGAGGTTTAAATATTTTTTAAAAGTTTAAGTTAAAAGTAAAATCAGCAGAGGGGGGTAACGTTCAGAAATAACACCCCTTATATTAATTTTTTTTTTAAGCAAAATCGATTCCCCTGTTTCCTGTAAATAAATTTTAAATAATAAAAATTAGTTTAAAACCATTAAAGGGTATTCCCAAAACGAAAAAAACCACACAAGTAAAATTTGAAATTTATAAAAAAAATCACCAGAATTTATACAAAAAATTATTATGCAATTTTATAGCTCACTAAATTTTAGGCCCCTCCTCTGCGATGGAAAGATTAGATGAAGAAGGACTTGGAGTCCTTGGGAAAAAAATAACTGCTATTTTTTAATGTATAACTCGGCTCAAATCTCTTCGGTGGTTAAGCGCCAAGGAAGTATTCATTAGTAACTTTAAATTTTTCAAAAACAATCTCTTTTTACAAATTCCTTACCTCCGACACGCTGCTGCTCAATATCCATTATGCTACTAACAATGTTATTTATAAAATCTTGTGTAATCGTCTCCGTAATATTAACAGGATCAAAGTAGAGATAACTACGTCGCTGCCGCGCGCCATGTACAGCGGACTCCGCGAACTTTCTATCCGCCAAAGACTCCTGCGCCGGCAATGACCGACGACTACGAAATAAGGCCAAACTAATATGTGACTGCTGTAACGGTATATTGTCTGGGCCGAATTCCAAACACTTGCCATTGACACAGTAACGCTCCTCTGTGTTCGAACACTTAGTGCCAAGCGGAAAATGTCCATACCGGCCATTCACCAAATAGAAACGATATTTTATAAATTCATCTTGGCAACCAACACGACAACTTCTATCCGGCTCGTCAACACTCGCTGCAATTTGCGTGCCATAGCCGGATAGGCCACGCACCTTTAGCTTGTAGCGCGCGCAAGTGTGTTCCGCGTGTTCGGTGGCGGACAGCAAACGCTCACAGGGCTGCAATAAATCAACAATAAAATATGAAAAAAATCTATATGTATTACAATAAAATGTGCACACTTCGGTGGCGAACGAATATTGTACCTTGGCGGCGTGCGTGCATAGCTGTATGTTGTTGGCACCGGTGCGCCGGGAAGTCACCACTTGAATGCCCTTCGATTTGGCCATACAGCTCGAGTGACAGCCCGATTTGACAATCCACTCTGGCTCCGAGGCTGCTGTATCCACGGCTACCAACGAAGCAGAGACGGGAGGTGGCGGTTTTGGTGGCTGTGGCTGTGCTACAGGTTGCGCTGAGTCACGCAGCGGATAGCTGTATTTATTCCACGCTTGATATGCATCCGATTTACGTTTGTAGGGTGGCTCACGCTCCTGACCATGGAAACTGCGAACTGCCACTTCTATGCAAAGGGAGGGAGAAACGGATAAGAAGTCAATTGTGAATTGTGCGCGCCTTAAAATTTATTGCCTCTCTATGCAAGGGCCAAACGATGACTCACCATTCTCGTATTTGCTGCGATATGTTGTTGGCGCGTATATATTGTAGGTTGGTATATTGTTGTTGCTATTCAAATTTTTATAATTCACATTATTACTGCTAGCCGCGGTTGCATGCACCGAATTGTAGCGGCGACTCTCCGACTCCTCTGCACGCGTTGGTGGCTTCCGCTGCTGGCAAAAGTTTGGATCCAATTTGTAATAGTTTTGTGTAGAATTATCGCAGGAAAACTTTTCGCAGCGTCCCGCTACGCAATAGGAAATATCTTCGGCCCGATATAGCGTTGAGCGGCAGGTGGTGCCATCTGGGAAAGTCCAGCGTCGCGTTTTAGTGCCGTTCGATTTCGTGCGGCAATATACTTTGCACGATTCCTCTGCAAAGTTATATTTCAATATAAAATCAGAAGGTGTAAGTCTACAAAAAATTTAAGCTCAACGAATATTGTTACCTACCAATATCGCCTATAATTTGCACGCCTTCACCCGTCAATTCTGCATCGGACTTTTGCGCGCGACTACATTTGTCATTAGCAAAATCATCGATTGTCATTACGATTTTTAAACTGTAGCACTGCTTAGCTATGCACGCCTCATATTTATCGTTGCGTCCCATACAACGTCTACGGTGATCGACGCATCTTCGCGAATAAGTTCTCAGTCCGGTGCTGCCTTCGAGCAATCGCCGTGAGGGTCCATAAAGACAACCAGAGGCGCATTCACTTCCTTCACTCCAATCACTCCAACTCGCGGGCTGCAACGAAGGAAATAAAATAAAATCAGCTCAACTATATTTTTAACAAAGCCAATGAGAATCTGTTATTGCTAAACCAAGCCAATTTAGGCTTTTATCATTTCTATTAAAATACTTTAAAGCTTTTTGGTAGCCTATATCAAACTGTCGGCCGCTGTGGTGTAGTGGTAAGCAGTGCGCGCTTCCACTCCACAATGCCTGGGTTCAAACCCTGGTCAAAGCAACATCGCAAAAATATAGAAAAAAGGTTTTTTCTTAACAGCGGTCGTCCCTCGGCAGGCAATGGCAAACCTCCGAGTGTATTTCTGCCATGAAAAACAGCTTCTCATAAAAATACAATCGCCGTTCGGAGTCGGCGTAAAACTGTAGGTCCCTCCGCTTTGTGTGACAACATCAAGGCGCACGCCACAAATCGGAGGAGAAGCTTGGCCAAACACTAACATATGTGTAAGCGCCAATCTATTATTATTATTATTATTATATCAAACTCTCCATCAACGTAACCCTTCTATTCCAAGTTAGTAAACGTGCTAACTTTAAGCGTTGATCCACAGAGACAGGTCAGGTATTAGTATTTGCTCATCGAGCAGCGCAAGTGACAAAAATTTCCGTGTCCCGATCGATTTTTTTCTAGTGACCTAAAGGCGAATATGGAACTGATTTTAATTCTAAAGCCGAACTATTTACTCTCTTGATCTACTTTCACCCTGTACGTCGGTATTGAGCTAGCTGATTAATAGAACAAAGTGACTTATGGTAGCAATACCAAGAACTTTAGCCCCCAACCGAGTCTAAAAGTACTAACTCTTCTTGATCTAGACATATGTACGTATAAGAAACCTCTGTGCGATTATGATTTTTGTTTTACCTTCGTTGTCGTTCTCAATTTCAAAAAAGATATGTATTCTACTAAAAGTATTATATAAGAGTACTCACCTTATTGTAATTGTATTCATGTAGCAAATGGCCCATTTTACTCGACTCTAAGAAGTTTGCTTTATCATAGCCCACTTTGCCAGCGTTTGTGACTTGTTTCGCCGGATGATTGGGCTCTATAAATGCAGGTCGTATCACACAAGTACCGCTGCGACACCACTGTAATAATTTCGTAGATTATAAGTATTAGCACGGAATTTTCGACGTACCCCAAACTTACCATATTTTGCCCACATTCAGTACCCTCCAACGCCGGATGTGATGTCCAAGTATAACGTTCTCGCTGACAATGCAAATCTGTGCAAATATCCGATTGCTTTTGATTTTTGGCACGCATCGAATTGCGTCCATATTTAAGCATACATTGTTGATCGGCATCAAAGCGCTCACCGGGTAGTATGCCTTCAGCGGAGTGATCTAAATTATTAGTAAATTGACCGTGATCAAAGAGACAGCTGCCTTGTCCTTTTCTGGAGCATAAAATTGGTATTAAAAACTCAACTCTTCAAACATTTTCCTTTACTAACTATGTATGTACATACTTATTTATTCTTCCTACCTTAAAAACGCCTCCAAATAATCACGCGAACAATCCGACCAAGTGGTCTTCCCACTGCCCAATGTGGGCGACATTATATACCGTGTGGGATCACAATTTCGATCGTTTATTGTATCGTGACGCATACCAAGGCTACAGAGACAAAAAATATGAAATGAAAATTAAAAACAAAATTAAGCAAACATTTTTTTGCAAACAAACAAAAATAAATTTAATAGCAAAAAAAGGAAACTGAATAATCAAATGCATGTTGCATTACATGAAATCACTCACTTATGTCCGATCTCGTGCGCCACAACGAAAACACTTTCGAAATGTTTGCCCTCGTTGATGGTACATGAAGATGTGTTGGTGCACATGCCGGCCACTGGCGCAAGACCGACCACCTGACTGATCTTCTTACCGCCTTTGTCTACCACATACAAATCGAGACCTGTGAGAAAACAAAAACAAGCAAATGAGTTTAATTTATATGATAAATTGGCTTTGTATTTTTTGCAAGTAGCCTCCCAGCCAGCAAGAAAACGTACATTTTACGAACATTATATTTTACGAGGGATTCTCGATCGGCAAAAAGTTAGAGAAAGGCTCGTAAACGATAAAACAAAAAAATTTAATAGAAAGGGAAGAGAACATTCGATGGGGCAAGATAATAAACATTGATTTGTTAATCACTAACTTGCCGTGAAGGTCTAAAACATCCGGAGTATGGGCTTGATTTTGTTGAGTGTAGGTGTCATTAAAGAAAATATGCTCGAAGTTTTTCTCGATATCGAGGGTGCCTTCACAAGAATGATAGAATACTGTTACTGTCTCCCTACATCGTGGGTGCCTTCAATAATGTCTATCCGAAGTATGTTTTTAGATCCCCTCTTATGGTGGGGGTGCAACAGGGTTAGCTGGATTTCATTGGGCTCCTACTCGACGAGAACTCTTCTAGCAGAACTGGGGAATGCCTCCTTCACAAAGTATGTGACCAGAGGCCCCCCCAAGGGTACTTACTCTCCCCTCTACTCTGGAATCTAACCGTTAAAGCCCTACTTCAAAGTTTCAATGGCACCGGTTGTCAAGTCAAAGCGTATGCTGATGACATATCAATTGTAGCAACGGGCAAACATCTGCAGGCCCGGAGTGCACTCAGTCTTCTAAACGTCTGAAGGTGTTTCGATGGCCCATAACCTCCGCCCCTCCAGAACGGCATATCGCTATTTCTTCTGACAGCCAGGCTGAAAGGTTCAAAGTGGCTTCAAAATGCTCCTTGACTGTTGTATTGGTCCCTGGACACAAGTACATTCCTGGCAACTGTCGAGCCGATGAGCTGGCAATACCTCGAACCTCCTGCAAACACAGACTAAAGGCTGAACTCATCGAGAAGGTAATAACAGGTGGACTGTGGAAACCACCTGCAGTTTGTCGCACAAAAATGCAGGTAGTCTTGCTGCTTTACATTTAGTCGGAAGCAAGCAGAAGGTTAACTATGGCTTAGGAAAAATCGACACTGAAACTCGAAACAAAACTCTGAAAAAAAGTTCACTTTTAAGCCGTTGTGGTTTATCGTCATCGCACAACAACAAAACTTTATATATAAATCACTTACGTCTAACTAGACAAAAAAGTTAAAAAGTTACAAAAAAATATGTATTTCTTATATCCTGGGGCACTCTAATGTAGATATCGCATAACCGCAGAGAACTGTTTGGTTTCGTCTGAACTTAAACTATTCTTACTTTCTCTTTCCTGGAAGTGTTGTGAAACTATTTTCCGTCATCACTTGTGAAATTATGCCTATTAAATTGTTTTCTCACACCCACCTGTCAAGATCACAGCGTGATCATAATGCATTGTGTCGGTATCCGATGGCGGATTTAAACGTTGCTGCCACTCACAAAAATTACTCAAATACGTATCAATATCATCGGAGCGCCGCAAGTTTGCCGGATCATTGTAAAGTATCTCCAAGCGTTTCAGTACGAAATTGATGCGCCGCCCCAGCGAACGATCATGATACAGCAGCTGCACAGCATTTATCATTGCCAATACGAAACGTATCATTTGACTTTCAGTATTGTCGGGAAAATTCTTCGACATATGCTTGAAGAGATCACGATCAACAAAGATCGCCGTCTCAATATACAGATCTTGTGGTATTTTTGGACTGCCAGAGGCGATGTAACGGCGACGACGACGACGACGACGTCGCTTTTGCTTATCATCACTTTGGGAATTCCTGTTTGTTTTGCTATCATCCTTTTCGCTGTTGTCGTTGTTGTTGTTGCTCTTATGAGTTACATTGCTATGCGCTAATGGTGGCAGTGTTTCATGAAATTGTTTGCGATGATGTGCTTTTTGTTTTCTTTGGCGTTGTTGCAGTTTATCCGACTTCTGTTTGTTTGTTAGTTGTTGATGTAGATGTTGGTGTTGCTGTTGTTGCAGTTGTTTCAGGTGCTGATGACGTTGATGACTGTTGTGCTGCTGCTGTTCGTTGTTGTGATGATAACGTGGCTTGTAGCGTAAATTTAATTCCACATATTTTTTAGATTTATCGCCCCTGCTTTTGTGATGATATGTGTAGTTATGTAATGTTTCTCCTTCGATTTCTTCATTGGGTTCATAATCGGAGTTACGTGCGGGCCGTAAAGTGTCCTCAATCACAGTGGGCACCAAATTGAAGTCACTTAACTCATTGAAATCTTCTTCGTCGGGTTCAAATTGTAGGCTTGCATTAAGTACCGTTGCCGCCAGCGGCATGGAGGCAGACTCCTTGGGTTGATTGGACGCTGTGTGATAGTTGGATTCGAGTATTACATGTGTGGAATTGCCAAAACGTGCCGGCAATGGATGTATTATATAGTTAGTGGAGTTGTGATGGAAGACACCGCGCTGAAATGTAGGAAAGGGGTTCAAAAAATTAAATTAACGAATTAGATTTAGGACCGGTTACTTGATATCTGGTAGCACTAGCTACTGGTTATATCTACTGGGCGCCCCATTGGACAATGCCTATTAACAATCAGGTACCAAGTACGCGTTCCAGTTTTGGTTTCGGTCTGCATGAGAACAAAATGTAATCTCAAAGTGGAACAAAAGTATTGAGAGCAGATTGAGCGGGAACAAAATGCGAACAATAGGTTCGGAAACGCTTCCGTAAAGAACAAAATGAGAACAAAACTCCGTGGAACGTTCTCAAGAAGAACAAAATTAGAGCGAAACTTTCTGGAACGTTTTTAATAAGAAAAAAATGAGAGCGAAAGTATCGAGAACATTTTTAAGGACAATCAAATAAGAGCAAAATTCTGGAAAACGTTCTGATAGAGGAAAAAACGAGAATAACAGTTTTGAAAACTTAACGTTGAGAATGAGAGGTACGTGTGCGTATTTTGTGGAACAATCGTTTCAGTGAGAACCATGACCGGTAATTCTAAGCCAGAGAGCCTGATTGTTTATCATTAGGGTGAACTGTCCATTTTTGGAAACAAATTTAATTTTAAGTCTTTCGTTAACTTAATTTGCATAAAGATCTTTCAGTTTGTTTTTGATTAATTTCAAAATATTCAAACATTTCAAACCAATGGAACGCTATGAGAAGAATTTTGTTCTCGCTTTGATTTTTCATGAACAGCTCAGAGAAGATTTGTTCCCGACTTGTTCCCTGTCAACCAGTTCCTGAGACTTAAGTTCCTAAATGGTTCTTTGAGAGAAAGTTTCTAAGAGTTTTGTTCCCATTTTGTTCTTCTAGAAATGTTTCCGAACGTATTGTTCGCTTTTTTTTTTGGGCACGTTCCATAGGCTTTTGTTCTTATATAATTTCCGTTGAGAACTTTTTCGACAGTTTTGTTCTCACTTTCGTTCTTGTGAAAATGCTCACGAAAAGTTTGATCTAATTTCGGTTTGGGTTATCTAAGCGTTCTTGGGAACAGAACACGAGAATGAAATTTCGTTTCGATCGTACCTTTTGTTCACGGTCCCTGATAATAAAATAGAACCTGCCACCAGTGTGACCAACTGATCACAAAAAAATTAAGCTAAATTGACACATTATTCTCATCTGGGGTATACACTAAGTAATTTCCATAATATACCCATCACACAAGTTTAGTCACTCTTCTTTCTCTCATATCGTGACTGCTGACCCGTGCACTCTACTTTCCACAACTAACATTCTATGCAAATGAATCTTTGATCAGCGCCAGCCGCTTGACCAATTGCAGGTTACACGCTCATTCTCCCCGAACAATTCACACACACACCACTCAACAAATATTCCACCTCCTCGACCGTTTTTTTTTCGATTCATCTTTTATTCAATGTAATTTTTTTGCGTTGAATATTTTTTGCTACTTACCACATTTCCATCATCACAAAGGTCAAGTGCTGAATTTTCATTACTGTAAAAGCACCGCTCATACCGCTCCGCTAATTTATGCGAATCCTCAATGAACTGCGTCGAGTTGGCGTAGCGTCGGATGAATACAAACGCATCGTCGATTAGTTTCGGTGTCTGGCGTAGCTGTAGGTGCACCGATTGCTCGTTGTCTGTAAAAAAAAAAACGCAATCGAAAAAATTCAAACAATTACTACATATATTGAAAGCCAACAGAGCAGAAGAAATAGAAATGTATGGTACATGGGCAAAAGTAAAGGGAATACGTGGATAAAAAAATAATACATATAAGTGTTTTATATGAGTGTATATATTACATATACATATGTTTGTACATTAGAGTGGTCCTTAAATGTAGGAAGCAAATTTTTACATCAGATTTCCTAATCCTCGACCCCTACGTCGATGCAGCTATAGTCGAAGATAACACATATAGATTTTGGTCCCGATTGGAGAGGGTTAAGGCGTGTCGCACAGTGGGCAAAGTTCAGATTACCCTATGTTTGCCATCTTAATCGACTCCAATCAGCACCAAAATTTATATGTGATATCCTCGACTTTAGTAGTATAGGTTTTGGGTATTAAATGAAAAAAAAATATTATTAATTTTTTGAGTCCATAGAGGCATCTGGCCGTTGATCCCTCTGCGACACGTATTAACCGTCTCCAATCGGGACCAAAATTTATATGTGATATCTGTGACAGTGGTATTGCCGATTGAGGGGGTGAGACTGAAAAAAATGTTTGATTTGATTTTTTAAGGACCACCCTAATGTGCATATTCATCACTATATCCATAATTTACGAATCTAGATGCAGATATACATATAAACCTACATATTCTCTCATTACTGCAATATGTGCAGATAGTAGTGCATCTTTCATGCAACGGTAGGCGCTCGTCAGCCACTGCTGCACTCAAAGTCTATCTCTAAACCGTTTTTTGTTAGCGCATCTCACAGCCACATCATTTAAGTTGCATTGACCGGAATAATAAGTTTTATTTCAAAGGCCACATAGGCAATAAGATCAAAGAATGCCTTAAATCACATATGGTAATGAGGCAAGTGCAAAACATTAGAAAGAAATAAAAGAAAACGCATCTCACACAAAAATAGACGTACACAGATGGATGGATGTGGCATTCACTCATTTACAATATCAAAATTGTGTTGATGCACTCAACCTTAACCGGTTGCGGGGCGAAGGTTTGCCAAGTGAAGAATAAAATGGGGGCATTATTGGTTTCATAGTTTGGAATATACCCGAAGTCATTTCTGTTACTTCACGTCGTAAGAGTAAGTTGACGCGATCAAAAACAGTTTCTATGAGTTGTTGGAGCGCATGAGGTACAGTGCTCAAAGCCTACAGAGGGCTCTAAAAATGGTTCATTCGAATGGTCTTATGCACTTTGAAAAACCTGAGGGAACCTACACGCACACACCTGACAAAACAAGCAGGCCTCTATTAGAAATCCACTTCTCGGGCTGCTTTACACAAGGCCCAAGTACTAACATGAACACTAGGGTGCCCATCGAAAATGGTTTTTTTTTTTAATTTTAAGACCCTACCCCCTAATTTTATTTTTTTTTATGAAAAATATGTTTGCCTATTTTTATAGATTTTTTAAAGGTCATTTAGAGGTCGATACCTGTTGATTTATGGGCCAGAAAATAGGATTTTGTGGATTTATGAGTTTTTGAATGGCTATTTCTGATTCGATTTCAAAGATCGAACATGATCTGAGAAGAGAATATTTAGACCATTAAAATGGTATATAATAATCTATTGTCGAACTTGGCTTGTGGGATTTTTTATCGGGTAAAATAAGAAAAACACATATTTCTCTCAATTTTTTAAATTTGGACCATCGATAATTTCCACAAATTCAAAATATATAGCACTATTTAAAATTAAATCTATTTTTAAATAAACCGTATACACACTGTGCTTTGCCTCATGTTAGTTTCCTAACATGTTTTTACTTTAGGTCCAAATTATTATTCCAGCAAGGGAACTTGCAATTAATAAAATTCTCTTAGTCTCATCAAATTAAAAAAAAATCTACCCTGCAAAAAATGGGACTAATCCGGGATGACTCCGGGAGCAATCGCAAAGGAGCATGCGACTAATACCACTTTTGATCTCTTTATATGGAATGAACTGATCGCTTTTGTTCGAGCATGTCCTATGAAGAGACTAATTGTTCACCTTTATACCCGAAAGGGTATAAAAAGCGACTAGTCACTTTTAAAAAATACAAATAAAAATTTGCGCCAGCTGAGATTCGAACCGGGTTGCTCAGTTTTGTTAGACGAATACTCTATCTGTGTGCCAACGCCGCACATGAAATTTCATTGACTAAGTGCGTACATATCATTAAATCGTTAATAGTACCCGTTGGAGATGAGTTGGGGACTAATTGATCTCCAATTATACCCATAAGGGATGAGTCGAGACTAATTGACCTCCATTAGTACCCGTATGAGACTAGTTGCGACTAATTAATGCCCAATTGTACCCGATTGAGAGTAATCTCGGAATACTCTCTTTAGAGATTAGTCGCACAATTTTTTGCAGGGTAATTTTGAAAATACTCGTTCATATCTAGCAAGATCTTTATCTTACTTCACCTGCACTGCATATTCTGTCAATCTCATCAAACTTTAAGCGCAACACGCGCGCAATGATCTTGCAATAAATCATGTTTGAATATTTGTAGCATATGTTATTAAGTGGAGCATTTGCCACTGGCTTACCTTTTATTTGCACAGAGACAACCTCCTCATTTTCGCCCGCTGGTGACTGCATTTGCGGTTGGGCGCCGCTTTGACGCTCTGTGGTGGCGCTGGTGCCAGAACGTTTGACACGATGCGATGATTTGTGTGCTTGCTGCTGATTCTCGTGCTGTTGTTGTTTTGGTTCTGACTGCATTGAGCTACCAGCATCAGCAACTTTGGTTGCTCCCTCAGCGGCATTGGCATTTGCTAGATGTTGCAAATGCACCAATTTGAGTGGACGCCCTGCAAATAAAGATCAATGTTGGCAATTATTCACATTCATTTAAGTATTTATGTAAATATATGTATGTATTTATAATTTAGTAATTTATAAATCCTAATATTCTAAAAGGCAGAGCAACAAACAGTTAATATTCACTGGGGACGCTTAGAAGTTGAGGTTTGCCCGCTGTCTGCCAATTCAACTGCAGTCTTTTGGCCTATATCAGCGTATATCTTTATGTCTGCTTGTCTGCCTGCCTGTCTGTCTATTCGTTTGTCTATTCAAGTGCGCCGCCTCTAAAGCTGATGCCACATAAAACGTTTGCTTCGCTTTACGTGACAGATTCGCTTTGACAGCTAAGATGAATTGTATGAAAATGCACAAAGCATGCCACATAGATCATTGAAGCTGCAGCGCGAAGCGAAAAGATGGCCAACTCCCATCTTTTTGCGCGCTTTGACAATCAGCCGGTTTAATATTTATTTTGTTTCGTCCAAATTCGAGTATTCATGCTGAAACATAAAACTCAATTACATTGCTGATAATTTTAAAGCAAAATATCTTAAATCCACAGCAATTTTGACGAGTAAAAAAGCAGTGCAAAATTGATTTCTTGGCGTTCATTGTGGCATACCTTTTGCGTCTGGCGCTTTGCTGGCAAATTTATAAATGTCACGCAAAGCTACAAAGTTTTATCTGGCATCAGCTTAACAGCTCAAAGTGTTATTAGTGATTGCTGGCAGCCACTGCTATTGATTCCAGTTCGAATTTATTTTCTGAAGTGCAAATTACAAATTACTGCCAATATCGAAGACACATTTTTTTTCAGACTTATTAAAGTTCTTGTTATATGCATATTTTCATATGTATATGTGTATGGGTATACATAGGATATATTTCTTTGAACTTTTGCGAAAACGGTTAAGCGAGAAACGTAAAGTGTTTAGGTTTCGCAAGCGACAGATGCTAGTCCCAGAGAACTCCTTCGTACTAGTCATAAAGTAAGTGGGAGCGTTGAAATGATTTCACCGACAAAAAGAATCCGATAAGATATTTATTCTCACTGGTACACCTACCTAGACAGTCAGCGGTCCATCCTCGGCCAAGATGAGCCTAACAAATCGTAATCCCTGACTTTCTCCCAGCGTTCTCTGAGTTGAGAAAAGCCCTAACTTTCCAGAAAAAATCCACAAGTAGTCAAGGGAGCTCCCACTCTCTTTTCTTGGTCCCTGAGCAATTCATCAGCCGCACCGTTTCCTGCGATATCACTATGGCCTGACATCCTTATAAGTCAGGCAAATTAATAATACGAAGCGATCTAAAGCGAGTTAAGTGCTGGGGAAAGAGGTGGATTGAAGGCTATAGAGGAATTCAATTACAGAACCTTTGGGCACAGCTCAGTCGGGGCGACGAATACAAGCAGCACAGACTATGTTGCAGCTTACTTTAAGTGGCAACGAAGGTTGCGCACAACGATTGAGGAGGAGAGTTGATACGAGGGATTGAAACCCAGCCGTAGAGCTCCAAATATTTTCACGGATTTATCTAAAATGGTATCAGAAGTAGGTGTCGGAATATAATGCCGGGAACTGAACGCCGGTCGGACAGTAAGTTTACACGACCAGTGCAGCATATTTTAAGCAAAGGTTTTCGCTATCAGACCGATTCTGAACAGAAACAACCTGGGAGTTTTCTCTCCTTTCCCTTTCCACCTATACCTTTGCAATGGTGGGGCAGAATCAAAAAAATATTGTTCTGCCGTATCTTCCTCTTTAAGGGGAAAGTTGTCTGTACTATCATCAGCTCAATGAAAACAATTACCTTGCTGGAAACTCTGTAATAAGGGGTAGCTTGAATTTTGCTCACCAGTAGCCCTTCGATAACGGCCAATCATTGCTAAACGAAATATTTGCCGAGTTTCTGATGGTTCCTTCGTTGGCCCAAGGTGGGAGTGCTATAACTGGTTGTGAACCTTTGCTGTTACCATAAATACCTAAACACTTATTTCAAGGCATTGAGGACTGAAAATATTTCGAGGTGGAATAATAACTGAGTATTGGGTCTAGGCTATCACTTAGCCTTAGGGAACCCAACTTTGTAATATCTCATCAGCAAAGGAAATGGTCGCCCGCTGTGGTGTAGTGGTAAGCAGTGCGCGCTTCCACTCCACAGCACCTGGGTTCAAGCCCTGGTCAAAGCAACATCGCAAAAAAAATAGAAAAAAGGTTTTTTCTTAACAGCGGTCGTCCCTCGGCAGACAATGGCAAACCTCCGAGTGTATTTCTGCCATGAAAAACAGCTTCTCATAAAAATACAATCGCCGTTCGGAGTCGGCGTAAAACTGTAGGTCCCTCCTCTTTGTGTGACAACATCAAGGCGCACGTCACAAATCGGAGGAGAAGCTCGGCCAAACACTAACGTATGTGTAAGCGCCAATCTATTATATTACTATTAAAGGAAATGGTGTCGTTAAGGAGTTTTGGGTATGCAGTGTTTTAGTCCATTCAATTCTATTATAAAAAAATGCAAGTATGAAATGTTTGATGTAGCTGGATTTTGCTGTTGATTTTTGGTATTTTTGGTTACGATGTCACTCATTCCATTCCATACGAAATATATTTGAAGATTTTTTTAAATAACGTAATGCTTAATATCCACTATTATTTAAAATTCTTTATGCATATGAGCCGCTTTACTTTAGTACACTCACGACAAAAAGCATTGGCACAATATGTGCAACAATTTTTTTTTCCGCTAATTTTTCCTAAAAATATGCTTCATTCGGGAACAAAAAACATAAAAGTATAATTTCTAAACTTTATGCAGGAAATTAGAAGTTGCTTGCTAAAAAAACGAGTTGATTTTTAGGATTTTTTTTTTTGTTGAAGGTGTTTCGAATTTTTTCCATACAAAGTATTTGTATTTTTTATATGGAAAGAAAATGCGTGAAAAAATTGCCAAAAATCAACGGCAAATATACTAGAATTTAGTGGGCTACAAAATTGCACACTCAAAAAAATTTTACAAAAAACTGATTAAGAAGTCGAAAATTCGCATGAAAATTTATTCAATATAAAGTTAGGAATTTTACTTTTATGTTTTTTGTTGATTGAACTATTTTTTTATAAAAAATTAAGCAAAGAAAATTTAAATTAAAATTGTTGCACATATTGTGAAAAGTTCTTTAGTACACTCACGGCTAAAAGTATTGGCACAATATATGCAACTTTTTTGTTTAAGCATTTTTCCATACAAAGTATTTTCGATTTTTTTTTTGTATGGCAGAAAATGGGGAAAAATTGCCAAAAATTTAATGGGTAACAAAAAGTGGCATACTCAAGAAAATTAAAAAAAGAAAAGAAGTTGAAAATTCGCATGAAAATTTATTGAATTTTCCTGAGATTTGCACAAACTTTAGAAGCCTTACCCTTATGGTTTTTTGTTGCATGAACATACATTAAAAAAAAAAAATAGCAAAATAATTTAAATAAAAATTATTGCATATGTTGTGAAAATTTCTTTGTGCCAATGTTTTCTTCCCTGAGTGTGTATAAAAGTAGAAGAAGCTACAAATTACCGTAGATTTTTTTTTGTATATTTTTTACTTACCTCAGGTCAAGGCACTGAAGTTTCGAACCACATGGCATTCAATGTATTTAACTCTTTTATTAAATTCCTTTATACTTACTTGATTTCGCTTTCCCAAAAATTAATTCCTTTTCGTGCTCTGCCAAATGATCCGCGAGTGATTGTTCGTCAATCTAAAAGGAAACGAATTATTTTATATAGTATCTGAAATAAACTTTTCCAGTTTATTAAAAAAATATGACACTGTGGAACAATTCAAATGTTTTTTAGAGCTTCAACGAAACAATTAACAAGCATTAGTAAAAACTCGTACTTGTCAAACCCCAAGAGTTATTTTTCCGCCTTTTCATATTTTTTTTTTGCAATAATGGTGATTTCGTTTCTTCTAATAAATAAAATTTGTTTGCTTTGTGCTTTGTTTTTATGTTTTACTTGAAGAAAAAAGAATTGAACTTATTCGAGTCGGGTTTGAGGCATCCTAATAATCATATCCGCCATAGTCGAGTTTTAGAGGTGCGTTGTGACTTTAAACGGACTTTCCCTATACCATGTTGCGCACGAAGTGGTCTCCAAATTAGGGATGTATTTTCTGAAAATTCGACGTAGGTACATATTAATGTATCTGCTTTTAATTCATTTTCATTGTTGTTTTTTTTCCTTGGCAAGTGAAAACGACAACAACTGCTGAAAACGCTAACAACCAGCTAATGGCCGACTAAATCGCTTGCAAGCCTTCAACCAACACAATTGGCTACCACGCGAAACAATTTGCCAAATTTTGGAAAAGTTAAGGAAATTTTCTATTAACCAGAAAAAAGTTATACATACATAAAATAATACGGGAACTTGCAATTTAACGCAAATATGCGCTCTAAGTGTAGCAGAAAAATCTGCCACTTAATTTGAAATTTCTTAAGGGCCGTTTTCTCAAGTAACCTGCAACTTTAAAGGTCACTTTATATTTAAAGGTTGCATTAAAATTTATGATTGTGTCTAAAATAAAGTCGGTTTAAAATTGGTTTATAACCAAGAAATATACATACGTCAAAAACCTATAATAGAAATGCTTTACTTTAGTCATGGCTTTATTTTTAATACACCCTTTAAATATAAAGTGAGCTTTTAAGTTAAAGGTTACTTCAGAAAACGGCCCTAAGAGGTAGTAAATAAATACTACTTATTTAGATAGACGAAAGTGTTAAATAAAATGAATGCAACAACACCGGCATGAGTTCACAGCCCCCTGCCTTTTAGTTCAAAGTTGAAAATGTTAGGCCGTAATATGTTTACAAATAATTGCTACTAGCTGCAAAAAAACGACGAAAAAAACACATGACAGAGGAGTTCAGCGACATACCTACTGACGACGCACCATAAATGCCCGTAGCGAAGCGTGAAACGCAAAGCAAATACTACTACTCGCGTATATTTTCCGGCGAGCTACAGCAATTGTGGCGGTAAATGGCATTAAATTATAGCTGGCAAGAAAATCGAATGGTAACAGCAATGCACGAAAAAATTTGTGAGATAGATTTTTTTCATATTTTCAATATTTGAAATATGAAAATAATAAATATTTGCAACATGAAAAACGTTCAAAAAATATCAATTTGTACTCAATGCCAATAAGCACAATAGACCTACTGGTCGCAGAGCTTTATCTATCTATCTCCACAACGCCAATTAAAATAATACGCATCAAAGTCAAATTAACCAATAATTAGTCAAGCATACTTTTATATGTATTAGGGTAATCCAAATCTTCAAAAAGTAAAACTATGATGCTTATTTGAAAAAAGTTAAACAACTCAGACTTCGAGTTGTTTGTGTGTGATGCGATTATGGACACATAAAAACTCATTATTGTATATGAGATAAGATTATCAGCTAATGCTTCAAGTCGGGTATGGGCATGATTTTTAATTTGGATGAAACCGAAATATGTTGTTTGTTGGTCCAAATAATGAGAACCGTATTATTCTTCAGCAGGAAACAACTCCAACAAGTAGATTTCCCTCCGTATTTTTGGATCACCCTATTACACATATGTTACAGCACACTCATAACAAAATACATACGTGTAAAAACATTACGCGCTGGAACTGGCCGGAAAGCCACGCAGTATTTTGACGCACTTGAACTGGATGATGGCACTAACCCTAAACAAATACCCAACAATAATGGTCGCAAAAAAATGGAAACAAAAATAAAAGAGCACGATGACCAGCGAACCGAAATAATGGAATCATCCATATTGGCAGCTTCCGTAGCCGGCAAACACTTGTATATGTATGTAGGGAGACCCGGAATTTAAAAAGCTGTGAATTTAACGCCATTGCTGCAATAAATTGTCGCCAATTAAAAATAAATGACAGTTTGGCAATCATGTATAGCGGCAAAGCGGCTTATAATCAAAACCTGCTATCAGCGATTTTCACAAAAGTACTTTCTGTTGTTAGAACTTGCCTTTTAATACTGACCTTATATGTATATCGCTTGTTGGAAGAATACAGTAAATTCCTCAATTCTAAAGTTAAAATTACCATTAGTGATCGCAGTTAAGTCTCATGGTGATTTCCTTTCTTTCAAATAATGTTGCCAAATAAAAAAAAAAATATCTGTGTTTTCGATTAAAATAAAATCTTGCATTAATTTTGGGACACCCTATATATTTACATATGTATGCCTAAGCACATATACAATCATGCAAAAATATGATGGATATATATAACCATCCACCGGCTTGAAAATTACGTATTATCATTGTAATTCAATAAATTCACTGCAAAAAATGCCACTAATCGGGGCATTTTAAGAAAAGAATCACGAAAATCGGTTGAGACATAACGACTGCTTTTTTGACATATAGCGATTTTCCCCCCACATTGTGCCGCTATTCAAATTATTCGCACTAACGTAGCTTTCGTCTCTCTTTTCTTCCTCTGGAAAATGTGTTTTTCTCCCTTCCCTTATAGATAGCCGTCCATTTTAACTCTATGCATGTATTTACATAGCTCCGTGACGTCTTGCCATTAATCTGTTAAATAGAAGTATAGCGTAAAATAAAATTTCTGAAAACCAAGGAATATTTAGTTGTCCTAAGAAAAAGATACATATGTCACATGCATAAAAAATTCTCATAGCTAATTATATTTTTATCTGGCTACCTAAACAAGCACGTGAAATTTTCCGTGATAGCTACGACTGCGAACCTGCCAGTGTGTGCCAATAAAAATCCGGGGCACTATTTATTTTTTATTAGCGCAAAACAAGATGTTTTGGTTTTGTCCTCAATGTGCTGTGTACAACATTAAAAATTGTGATATTGCGTGACATATTCACAAATGTATCGTGCGTCTTTATGCGAGTAGATACCTACTTATTTTATCTCAACTTTGTGAAATCATTTGTTTTTGTTTGTTCATTAAACTTTTTTTTATTCATTAAGCCTTTGTTTGTTTTGGTTATTCATATAACATTGCACATAAATACCTCCACTATTTCGCACTTACACGCTTGTTATTATCAGTGTGGAAGAGTTCACCTGCGCTTGCGCGACACTCATGGACAATACCTTTTCAAGCATGCTTGCATACATATGTATTTGTTTGTATTTAGTTAGTGAGGCACAATCATGCATTTGCAC
>NW_016159241.1:90694-92668 GCF_001687245.7 Rhagoletis zephyria | reverse complement strand
AAAAAAAACAAACAAAATCGCTAAACATTTTCAATGAATAGTTTATGAACCATAAATATTACCATAAAAATAGACGACTTAAAAAAAGGAACTAGTGTAAATGGTAAAAAATATTTGCAGCAAACCTAAGTAAGTATTTAAAGTAAAAAAAAAAAAAACAAAGAAACCCTCTCAACTGCTAAATACACCAGACCAGTCATCGAATCGAAAAGACAGTCAAGTAAATTAAAAAAAAAAAAAAAAAAAGCAAGCACCAACTACTTAAAAGACAACAAAAGTTGTACAACTACAGAAGTAGAACTACATAAGTACTTAACAGTTAAAGTTTAGTAACAAAAAACTACCAAAACCAGCAACTTCGCAAACAGCGCAGAGCAAAAAAAAAGCACAAGACAGCAAAAATGGCCGACAAGAAGATTGCAGAACAATACTATTCGCCACCGCCAAAGATGGGCAAATGGGAGGGTTTCAAAAAATTCCTATGGAACAGTGAAACTAGCCAATGCCTTGGCCGAACAGGAGGCAGTTGGGGTGAGTACGAAGAGAAGAAATTTATTTTAAAATCTAGCTTATGTGCATAAAATACTTTACCTAGATGTTATACCATCTACATACAAATTAGTTTGAGCCTAAGTTTATAAAAGGATTCATACTATTAAGGGTTATAAATACATACATGTGTATATATGTATGTACCTAATGTAATGTAATGTAATGTAATGTATTTTATTTTTATTTTTTTTTATGTAACAAAAAAGGGGCCTAGAAGAACTTGTGTATCCCTATGGCTCCTACTCCCTATGCAGTCACTGCAGTTACAAATAAGTCAGAGAACACAAAAGCTATTTTTTTAAATTTTAAAATTTTATAAAAAAAACAAATTCGAGCTTTAAAATTTGGTGCAAAAAAAAATTTTTGCCACAACTCATGACCACAGTATGTAAATATATGTATGTACATCGTTCATCGAAAACTGTTCTTATTGAAATTATTATTGTTTGAATTAGCAAAAAAATCAAAAGCTTCGAATTTTTTTTTTGAACTTAATTAAATTAAATTTTTTTTAGCGATATCTGCAAACTACATGTTAAGAACAAAAACAGAAAAGCAAAAAGTGATTCATTTTCTGTTTTAGAAAAATGCTATTTACAATAAAAATACTTCGTATAAAAGTAATTAGAAAATTTGGCAGCTTTAACGTTCACTAGAAGCTAGGGAACGTTTTAGTAAGGAATTTTCTGGGCTTTTCAACGTTGATTTCTTTTATCGCTATAAAAACCATAAAAAAAAAAATATTTTAAATATTTACAATAAATTTTCATAGCAATTACAGCAATTAATAAAAATGTTAGTACTGCTCGAAATTTCTGTCAGATTCCCTGACAGATATAAATTCTACCTATCAATTAGGCATTAAAAAGCAATAAAAAAAAGGAACAGTCCAGCGCCTTCGTCTTGGCCTGCAGGCTGTATCGGAGATACAGCCGCTAAATTTAAACGTAGAATACGTGGTATGGTTAAGAGCATATCCAAGTAAAAAAACAAAAGCACACACTAAGCAAAGAATATCGATAACAAAAGCGATAATAATATCGGTAGCAAAATCGATAAAAACATCGATAAAGAAATCGATGAAAATATTGATATCAAAATCGAAAAAATATCGAAAGCAAAAACGATAGCAAAATCGATAACAATACTGATTACAAAATCGATTACAAAATCTATCAAAATATCGATTACAAAATCGATAACAAAGTCGATAACAAAATCGATTATAAAGTCGATAACAAAACCCATAACAAAATCCATAAAAATATCGATACCAATATCGATAGCAACATCAATAAAAATATCGAATATAAAACCTATAAAAAAATCTATAACAATATCGATAGCAAAATCGATAAAAATATCGGTAACAAAACCGATAAAAGTATCGATGACAAAATCGACAGCAAAATCGATTACACA
>NW_016159241.1:58926-90594 GCF_001687245.7 Rhagoletis zephyria | reverse complement strand
CCAACATTTAAATGCACATGCATTTATAATTATGTATGTACATATGTATATGCACTTGTATGTAGTATAATAATCGACTACCCATTGTTGTGGCGCTTAATAGTCGGGCAATTAAAATGCGTCTGCAGGCGAGGAATCAATTGAATGACGTATTTTTCTGTACTAAAAATAACATTGATAAAGGCACTAATATGTACATGAAAGATTTGTTGATTAAAAAGGCATGAAGAATTTCGACATTTTCTTTTTAATTTTTCTGCAGTGCATTTTGTTTTTGTACAACAAATTAACACATTGACTTTCAATAAATATAACAAAGTTTTCCATGAATTTTATATGGGAAATAAACAACTTTTCATAGAAATGGTATAGATTATTGAAAATCTATACTTTTAGATCGGAAAGCTCTGGTTCTCTTCAGGTAACAGTAACAAACCCCAATTGTTTATTTAACTATTTTTAATACTTAAGATTGTTATTGGCCCCCATTGCATTTTCTGAGGTTTTGGCGGACCTATAAAATATATGGAAAGCTTTGAGCGCTTTAAGTGACCTCTAAATATTTTTTGAATTAAAAAAAATAGGATATATATTTTTTTCCAATGTAGAACAATCCCTGGGGGGTGAGAGCATTAAAATTCCGATTTTTGTTTCAAAACACAAAAAATAGGGGTATTTTTTTCTGTATAGAACGATCCCAGAGGGTGAGAACATACAAATTCCGGCTTTACTTTTTCACATGCATTTTTGGACCACCCTCCGGCCGCGTGAAGTTCGATTTAACGTTATGATTTAAAATGTAACAAAAAAGAAAATAAGCAACATATACATATAAGAGAAAATAATAAATTGCTTTTAAAAAAAGTTTCATATTGTCTCGGGGTACCAGAATATGGTCTATGTGTCGAATTTCAATTAAAAAAACACATCTTACATTTCGTAGCTAATCTTTATACTATATACATTTTTTAAATTATTTTTATAGTTGGCAATTTTTTTTAAATATGTCTGAATAAAAGCACACATATGTGTATGTATGAACACTTTTCATTTCATATCAATGTCTAATTGTTATACACACCCGTATGTATGTATGTAAGTATTTCATTAAGCTTAAACAGAATATACATATATGTATATTGAAATTGGGAAGATGTGGAAAATCTTTAATTTTTTAAAACGATTTGCATAATGAAGCTTTCTTAAAATCTCCCGTTTGATATATTGCAATATTTTATTAAATTGAATTAAACGTTCAAACAGCTGACAGCCCTTATCAAAATATTTTCGAATTTTTGTAATAACTATGCCATTGAAGGGACCAATTTAATTTATTTACTTTTGAATAGGCGGCAGCACTCTTTAAACATATTTTGGAAATAGAGCAAAGTTAGCTCATTTAGATATTGGCATACATATTGTAATACTCTATTTATGTAAAAATGGAATTTCACTTTTAAAAAGGTTGCGACCCCTTCAAAATATTTTCAAAATAAAGATTTATTAACCCTCTTTCGTTTGACACCTATATCATAATATATCATTTAGCTGGTAAACGAAATGGATTATTGAAATTCTAAACTCTTGGCAACCCGATTTTTTCGAAATAGATATAGCTTTTGTTAAGCCACTCTCGTGTGATATCCACATTAAAATATTTTATTTAACATATTACTTAAATTGATTTTGTATTTCTAAATAGGTGGCAGCCACCTTAAAAAAATTTAATACAAATTTCTTAATCCTCTCTGGTTTGATACGCATACTAAAATATTTCGCTTAGCTTGTTATTTAAATTCATTTTAATTTTTTTTTTTACGTGTGGCAACCCTCTTAGAGAAATGTTTCGAGATAAATCGTATTAAACTCCTTTTTTTTGACCTCCACAATGTTATGATATTTTATTTAGCTTATTTATAAATTGAATCTTACGTTTTTAACAGGTGGCAACACTGTTAAAAACAGTTCCAAAAAAAAAAATGTTGGAACTCTTTTCGTTTGACTCTCACATTGTTTTAATATTTTCTTTAACTTTTGAAAAAGGTCGAAAATGAAAGTTAAAAATTTTACTTTACTTTTTCGGTCAAATAAAAAGCTAGAAATTTACTTTTATTTTTTTTTCGAACACAAAATTTCTGGCATTTCTAAAGCGTTTTTGGGGTTAGGTTTGTAAGGGAGATATGCTTTAAAATAAATCGAGCACGCCAAGTCCTCCATGTTGCATACGGAAAATTGAAGTTCTACGCCGAATCCTCCCAATTTTTTCCAGCAATTGGATAGAGGCATCTTTTCTATAGACGTGGTCCTTATTTCGTAGGCGGGGTTAATCAACCTTTGAAGAATCTTTGAATTTTCATTTGTTTAAAGTTTTAGTTTTGTACGTTGCCGACACGAAGCCGAGCGCAAACCCGCTTACAAGCGCACCTACTTTTGCGCAGATGCTGCTGACTTCAGTGAGCCTTTAAAACGAATAAGTTGGAGTCACCGCAACGTAGTTGCCTCTCTTTCAGCTCCACTCCGAGTGGTTACCGTATTTCGCGCAAAGGTTTGTTCGTTTAGCCCAGAGTGCGCAGACGGGGGCGCAAGAGCCGGGATTACTATATCTCCTTGCAAGTTCGCTCTCACGTTGATAAAGTTGACTATAAAAACTTGTCGTATCACATAAATTAAAATATAATTTTTTTACTTCTATTTTTTTTATCACCTGAATTTCATTACTTATTGTTCAACTAAGTACTATATTCTTCTTAGAATACTAAGCAAATTTTGCACATTTCATCTTCCTCAAACTAAGCGCCATTTTAATACACTTAACTAACGATTGAAGAGCAGAGTGTGTGCACCTGTCGTCTTCAACTGAACAAAGTTCAGCAGAAGCAAAACTTTTTTGAGTGTAAAACTTACGCACAGCATACCATCAAAAATTTTGAAAGACTGCGCTTAAGAAGTGCATTAAAAGAGCAAACAAATTTGTTTGATAGAATGTAGAAATAAATTACTTGCCATAGATGCCTCAACGTTTGTTTGTAGCTGCGCTGCATTGGCAAATTTCGGAAGGAGCGTATGAAGGAACTTCGCTGATAAAGGCTACTCAGGCGAAATGTAAATGATACCCAGTTGAAAAAAAATAAAATAAAAATAAAATAAAACAATTTTTTTAAGGTAAGGAAGAAGGCAAAAAATTGCCACGAATATTCCGAAGCATACGAAAGTATTAAAGATGCTCAAGTGAAATTAACAAGGACTTCGCCTACTCAAGTTACAGCAAATAAGTATGTATAAATTTAGAAAAAAATGCAAAAAAGTGGAAGCTTTAAGCTCTAGGATTACTGTGCGCGCAAACAATCCTTACGGGTACGTAAAGAATTATGGGCGTAAAAAAGTATGCAAGGTGGGTGTGCGTGCTTGCGATTACTATGCACAGCTGCTAACATTCTGGGTGTGTATGCATGTTGTTTATGGTTACACACATATTTGAAAGGGGAAAGAAATGCAGTAATGAATGCACCACAAAAAAAAAGTTAATAAAAATGAAATAGAAAAACTTAAAACCTTAAAAAAATTGGGGAAGGGAGAGGGGCAGTGGAAATCCTTGAACTGGGCAAATAAAAAAATAAAAAAAAATTATTGCGCGTGCTCACATCTCTAACACATTCCCATTCCTATCTAAATATGCATTCGTGCTGTTATTTTGCATAGCACCACTTAGACAGATAGTTTCCAGTACATATCAGGAATGGGCTTGGCTGTGCCAGGTGGGCGCTGCCGTTACATTGACAGTGACAAAGTAGTAAGGATGTTGAAAACTAAGCGGAAGTACACACTTTTAAGTGCACTTCCGTCACCTGTATGCAAATGCTAGTGGCTATTTTTTCTTCATTGCTACTATTTTATTGCACTTTAAAGTCTTCAGAGCTTTAAGCATTGCAGAAGGGGGAATAAAAAATATTGAAATATTTTTAAATGGATATTATAGAATAGAGGATGACTGCATATTGTAGGTCTTAAAGATCGCATAATTTCATTGAAAACTAGGCGGTCAAAAGATATTAGAGAGAATGGCAATAGCTGCAAGTTAGCGGGCGGCATTACAAGGGACCCTGTTTTTGAGTTAGTTCATAGATGCTGCCCTACTTCGGAATAGTTTTTTCTTTTATTTGTTCTTGCGCAAATTATAAAAGCCAACTAAGGTTTGATGTCCAACCCTTCCAAGTAATTACTCACAAAGTGGCTAACTTGTTGCAGAAGCCGAAATTGGTAGGTGAAGTACTGTGTGGCTGCAATTTCGTGATGAATTCTTGGAAAAACTATCGGTTGACCATTATTCAACAAGCAATAAGTATGAATCAAGTGGCCTCCAATTCCTAAAAGACACACGTAAATGCATCTGTGCTGCTTCTTTCGTTTTTCAAGAGCCCCTCGATGATTCGTCAATTGAAAAGAATGTTCCAATCTACAGATTCTGCGCTTAAAAACTACCTCCTCCAGCATTCATATTCACTTTTAATTGCGATTGAAAGTAATTAAAAAGCATTTATGCGTTCAGCACTTAGCAACTGTCGGAATAAATTTGCAAATAGGTGCCTTTGAGTTAGATTATAAACCCAACAATTTTCACAAGTTATTATTGCTTATACGCTATATTCTTGTTGTTAATATTCATGAATTGCATAAAAGCGCTTGGTATAATTTGCATTATTATGCGGAGGGAGCGACATGCACATACATTTATACACATCACATCAAATGACATTAGGGCTATGACTTTTATTTAAAGTACGTTTCAGTTATAATTTTAGTCAAATAAAAAGGAGAGAGTATAATTTAAAAAATTCTTCGCTAAAGTTTACTACAAATGTGAATTATTTTGATAGATTATAATTCTCCACTAGCATCTACTGTCGCTCTTTGTATGAACTGTGGTTTCCCAATTATGAACAAAGATTTGATTTTGCCCGAACTTACTTTTCGGTGACACCTATGTACATATGTATATTCGCAATAACATTTTTTTGAAGTAGTTCTACTGAAATTATCAAAATACTTCCTTAGCAAAAGTTTCATGATTTTTGGCGGTATTTAATTTGCTGACATTAGGGTGGTATGAACTGAGATCTGGTGGGTAAGTATTACAACGGGTTAGTTGAGGGCAATGAACTTTGGAACAAAATGGTTTCAACTCGAGACAAGTACAACGGTGTATCATACTTTAAGATCCGACATGCCGAAGTTATGACGAAAAACGTTCGGCAAACAAAAAAAAAAACATATTTTCGAAATTGCCTTGGACAACTTTTTAGACCCCGTGGTGTATGTCGAACATTTTTTGGTACGGTTTTTTGTTCATATGAGAACCACTCGGTTATGATCGTCTAAATGATCAGTTAGTAACCTGATAGCAGCTCTACTTAGGGCCAAATTCACTTTGCGTCGTTAACTCAGAATCGGCAGTCAACTGTAAATTTGGCCCTACTCAGAACTACACACTGTGAATTTGGCCCCCTAAGTATCCCCCCAGCTCTCAAATTTTCATTGCGTTCTGAGCGTACACACACAATCTATAGTTTTTCAGCAGACTTGAGATCCATGGATTAAAAACCGGTTTATCACTGTACATACACTAACAACTGCTTATGAATCTTTTGAAAGAATTGTGAACAACTTTTTACTACGAGTTGATCATAAATTTTCTAGTAAAGCTGCAGACGATGTTTTATTCGGCTTGCTCATGAATTCTCCATTCATGATGATTCAGGATTCGCGATGTAGGGATAAAAAAAAACAAACATGGAATTTTATTTATTTTACAAGTAAAAAGACATACCACTAATTTAAAAATTAATTGCAATTGTTTGTTTACCCATATGTATGTAGTAGGGATGTTGCGAATATGGAATTTCAGACATCCGCGGATGCGAATGCGGATGCGAATATCTAACAGCTAACATCCGCGGATGCGAATGCGAATGCGGATATCAAGTATTTTTAAGAAACAATCTAGAATCTAGCATAATGGCGAGGTCAAACCAGATGTGTCAGGTTTTTCTAAAGCTTTTGAAATTAATTGTTCATTCTCATTACTTTGGCTGTTTCGAATTTGAAGAATCTGTAACTTCATCAACGTTTTTCGATTTAATTTCTGTAATTAATTTTTAATACTTTCTTCTGCGACTAGTTTGAAAAATGTGTGCTTATAGCGAGCTAAATAGGTGGATATGGAAAATATATTATAATTTTCCAAGAATGAAAATTTCGAACAAAATTCTGTTTTGAAAATCTGAATATTGTTATTTAAACAAAAAAAAAACCACCCTGGTTTTTATAAGCATTTGCATCTCAGATAGTTGCGTAATTCGTATCTTATTAAAGGTTAGACCTATAGTTTTTTAATTATTTCAGCATCGATTCTCTTTATAGCCAGACGTTTATCATTTCTGCTGGAAATCCTCATTGAAGGAGCTTACTCTTTGACTTTAAAAAGCAAAGAAGGGTCAGTTTTACCACAGAAGTTCTTAGCCAAGGATCCAATGTATATCCCTATGAAAAAAATATTACCCGACAAGTAAACAAAATTATTGTTTTAAAAAATTTTTGCTAATAATAAATTCCCAAAAGAGCCCCATTTGAAATTATAGAAACGGATATATGTAACATCAAAAGAAAATCACGAAAATTTGGTTAAGAATTACAGTGCACACTTTATTCATTTGTATCTATTAGTTTTTTTAAGATTGGTCCAAAAAAATCATAATAAAGAAAGAAAGCAATGCAGGTGTTTAAAGCACAGAAAAAAAACATTTTTAAAAAGACTATGTTCTCTTTGACGTACGTCAAAGGTCAAGTAGAAGTTGGAACTTGTATGACTGCCCATTGATAGCTCGGTTATATAGCTTAAGAAATAATATGTTTAAAGACATTTTTATCAAAGTTGATGAATATGACATTTGACCAGTTTTGTTACACAAATACTCCCACGAACACAGGCAAATATATTGGCTACAATTTGTCATTTTGTTTGACATATATACGTTTTATCGGTGCACTTGCACAACATTCGCATTCGCAAAAGCTCCGCATTGATTATTGCGAATGCGAATATTGAAATTAATGCGGAAGCTCCGCGGTTGCGAATGCGAATGTGAATATTCGCAACAACCCTCGTATGTAGCTATTCAATTTAATTGAAACCCATTAATTCAAATGACCATTGTTGTTTTGTTTAATTCAAAGAGCAATGAACAGCTGCAATATGTATATGTATATATATGTATATGTATGCATGAATGCATGTACATTAGGGTGGTAGAACTAAAAGTAAATGCGGAATTTTAATACTCTAGCAAAATATTGATTTTCATGAATTCTATACCATTTCTACGAAAAGTTGTTTTTCCCCATATAAAATACATCGAAAACTTTGAGCGACATCTAAATATTTTTCAATTAAAAAAAGGGGTATATTTTTTGCGGTATAGAACAATCTTAGGGGTGAGTGCATTAAAATTCCGACTTTATTGTTTCACGTGTATTTTTAGACCACCCTAAGGTACATATATAAAATGCAGAAATTCAAAATTAAACGAACTAAATATTATGGAATTCTAACTAATTGTATAAATAGTGAAATTTAATTTTAAATCCAAGCAAAAGTACGCCCGAAACTTAAGCACTTATTACAACTAAATATTTGAGCAAAAATATAAACGCAATTACCAATTTCTACTTCTACTCTCTACACAGCATACCTCGTCTAGCGATCCGCCATAACCTCAATCAAAGAAACCCAGCAGAGGGTGTAGATTTTCTGCATACTATCATACAAGTAGAATGTCAATGATGCAAGTCATTAGCTTTTAACCTCGGCAGCAATAATCTAGTGGGTGGTGCGACGTTCTGCTAGCACGCCCAGCTCGTAGTCATCGGGAATCTGGCTGTTGATGTGACAGCTGTTGGTGCGTGCAAAAAAAAAAAAAACAACTCGCAGATTGTCATTGGTTGCGGTTGGATTACAAGTGGCAAAGCAGATTGCAATCTCTCAACCATTCCAGCTGTCTCAGCGATCAATCGCAGTTAGCTGAGTTTGTTATCTTCACTTTCTTTGCCCTTCCTCGGAATTGGAGCGTAAGTTAATTCTTTTCTGCTCATTCTACGCTTTGCGGTTGCTGTTTGAAATTTCTACTTTATCGGTCGTGTCCTTATTTCTGTTGCTCTTTTCATTGTTGTGGGTGTACAGCTGCATAGTTTGTTTCGCCATATGGATAGCTGTGTACAATGTGGCAGAGTTACTGATTATATTTCCAAGCGGAATTAGATTTAGCCAACACTATTGCAACCAGCAGGCACACACACACACACATACATACATATTTTCGATATATACAAGAAAATGGATATGTTGTAAATGTCAAGGCTGTCGTGGTGAAAATCGTCAGAAGTCAAGTGTAGTAGTGGTATGTAGTAATCAGAAACAAGTGGCTTCCATATATTCATATTTGAGGTGGAGAAACTATCGGCTTGATTAATGATTGTTCTTGCTCTGAAAGGAAATTTTTGGAACAGAAATAAATACTTAACCTACATATAATTTTCAAATGATTTGGGGGAAGTATTAAGAAATTAATTTGAACAAGTAAGAGCAGCGCTGTCTTCGGCTATGCCGAAGGCTTCATACCTTTCATGAACATCTGCAAATTTTACTTTGACAGATTACTGCTTTTGAATACANTAAATCAACTCAGCTCGACGTTCTGATCATATAAGTATACATTTTAATGGGTCTATCTCTTTTTGTTCTGGTACTTACAAACATCGGACCAAAGTTATAATACCATTTCATGCTCATGAAAGGTATAAAAATCGAGTATATAGGCAGCAGACCAACCAAAGTCACACCAATCCTCGAGTATTATATAAAAAAAATAACCAATATTTGGCGGTTACATATTTTCTAGTGCTTGTCCGGGCTTCTCCTCCGATTTATGGAGTACGAGTCGCTGTTGTCACACAAAAGAGAGGGACCCACAGTTTGACGCCGCCTACGAATGACAAATGATTTTAATGAACAGTTTTTTCTCATGGCAGAAATACGTTCGCTGGCTTGCCATTGCCTGCATAGGGGTGACCGCAATTAATTGAAAAAAAAAACAAGATCTATGGATCTGTGGATCTTTGGCTTCCGTGGTTTAACTTCTCACATAACTTAAAGGTATTTTTCCCTAACAGAACGAGATGTTACAACAAATGATCAAAACCCCCGTAGTATGGCCACATTTTGTATGCTGACGACTCCAAGGCTGGCCGCAGCAAAGGGCGTATTTTTACTTTCAGGCCGACGAGCATGGCATTGATATATATACTACATATGAATGCCTAGAAATTGGGATTGCCAACACATACGTCTACATACACTATGGCAAAATAGCTGCCGCTTCCTCTGCTTGAAAGCAAACGAGGCTGCGTCAAAACTGGCATGGGACTACTTTCAGGTTTTACACAGAGACAGAAAGATTATGACTGAGATGTCGTAGCCGAGTGATCTCACAGGGTTCGTTAATAATACGTGGCTCAAAGGAGATTTGCAACCAAAAAGGGGTTTGATATAGTAGATAGTTCTCGGTCGCATTAACTAGGTAACCTGCTTCCCCTCTAAACAATAATCTAATTTAATCTACACCTTACGTATTTAGACATTTTTCAAATATATATAAAGTGAGCAGTTTCGTGAATCGGTAGCCGTCGTTACTTTATGTAATATTTGTGGAAAAGTCCTTCTAATTTCAACCTTTACGTTGAATATCTTCAAATTCCTCGGTATGTAGTAACAATTTTGCCCAACTCTTTTGGTTTTCCTTATTACCACAAAACATGAGCTTGAAATATGTGTTCACATCAATTCCTGTCACTTTTTCTGCTACGCTTATCCGAACACTAATTGGATTTTGTTGCTTTGGTGATTTAACTACTTCATGGCTATGTAAGCTTACCTATGGGTTTCCTGTTTCAGCAGTACGGCTCCTTTGGGGAGAGAACATACGTGGTAATTACGTACATACAACAACTTTACAACTTCGGCCAGCAAAATACATAGAACATTAGCGATTGCGCCAATTTGCCCATGGACACACACAGTTTGACTGGCGCTGTCCATTAGTTATGTCAACAGTGTAAATGATAGGCGTGATCATTTGGAAACTTGCGAACGTTTTTAATTGTTTTCCTAAATGGTGTAGAAAATTTTCAAGTTAATTAACTCAATGGGTTTACACAACTTTAATGAGAAAATAAAGTGTAAAACCAAAATTTCTAAATATCAGGATAACGTGTACATTAGGGTTATGATTTTTTTTTTTTTAGATTTAAATGCCTATGGTGGCAAACGATGAACTTTTGTATAAATTTCCAAAAAATAACAACAATTTTGATAAATCTTAAAAAAAAACTCCCGCGCATAGCGGAATTTTTTATCAGTTTCTAAGTGGAGAAAATTAATATTCAAACATGTTTTTCTTCTCAAATGGTTTATGGTTTTATTAAAGTAAAATAGATTCGTGGATTTAGTGCTGATATACATCGCTTTTAAATCAAAACTTGGTAGGCAAAAAGGAATTTCGGTCGAAGTTTTATACTAGGTATGGGGCTTTGCTATGCAACAGCCTTGTAAATGAAATGATAGTGTGCGCGGGAGGTATTTTCACGAACCAACAAAAATATCGCCAAAAAAGTAATATATGGACAAAAGTTCATTAAATGCAAGCACAGGCAAATCAAAATTAAAAAAAAGTGTAAAAAAATAACCCTAGTGTACATACATACTGTAACATGTATATTACGAACTGTTTTAAATAAACAGTGTATCCTGGCAAATATGTACAAGTAGTAAATATCTGAAATGGCTCAATTTGAATATTTCAAAGAGAATCGAATTTGCTGGGTGCCAAGGGATTGTATTGTATTGGAGTTTAGATATGTAAAAGGAACTGGTTCCGCCTAGCCATGTATGTTCGTGAGACTGACTCCTGTCACAGCTTGTGGTTAACCTTTCATGATATCGGATTTCGAGTTTTTCGAAGTTTTCAAGGCACCAGTTTAACGGAAACTTTTAAATAGTTTTAAAATTATGTTCTAAGTTTTTTGGGAATGAAGAGTAGATATATCATATTTGATTTCAATAAATGAATGTTTAGCACTTAAATATTGTTTGCGTGTTTGACCGAGCTTCTCTCCCAATTCGTGTTCTGCTTATTGAAGTTGTGACAAAAATGGAGAGATCTACACTTTTTCTCCATCTCCGAAGAAGCTTTTTTATGACAGAAGTATACTCAGAGGCTTGTAATTATCTTCCGAGCGGTGACCGCTATTTGAAAAAACTCTTTTTGATGTTGCTGGGACCAGAACAGACATCTAAGCACTCGGCTACGGTGGCAATAGCACGACTCATATCCAAATGTGAATTTTTCACTGATTTTTATTTGTTTTACTTTTGATCTAAACAAAATTTAATGTTATTTTGCTTGACTTGTGACTTCATAACAACAATAGCGTTTGCGCTTTATAAAAACTATGTAAAATAAAACCGTATTATCCGTTTTTTTTTTTAATTTCAAAATAGCGAGCCAGTTTTTTTCCAAATTGCAGTTTTTCGAATATCTCTAAAACCGGTTTTGGAAAAAGGCGAATAATCGAATACCCTAGTGTTAACGCTGGTTCCTAAGTAAACGAAATACCCTACTTTCTCGAAATTATAACTGTCACCAGAGACGTGGGTACCAAGGCGCGAATATGCTGACTGTTCGTTTGATGAGAGGAGATACTTCGTCTTGTCCTCGTTTACCACCAGACCCATTCGCTTTGTTTCCTTATCCAACTTGGAAAAGGCAGAACA
The DNA here is from genome assembly GCF_001687245.7 of Rhagoletis zephyria. Taxonomy (NCBI): domain Eukaryota; kingdom Metazoa; phylum Arthropoda; class Insecta; order Diptera; family Tephritidae; genus Rhagoletis; species Rhagoletis zephyria. The sequence continues at coordinate 78,713 of NW_016159241.1, read as the reverse complement.
GACTTCGCGGTTTTTGTTACCGATGATGTCGATGTCATCGGCATAAGCCAGAAATTGCACGCTCTTGTTTGGTATCAAGTGTTATTCCGGGATACTCGGTGCTTTGCTTCTGTTTGAGACTCGCTCCCCTCAGTTTGGATCAAGACCAGTCTGGACTGGTATCTTATTGACCTTTACCGACCGAAAATTTGGCGACAATACCCCGGCCACTCTTTTTTCGATGACAGGAGGGATGCCAACTCGTGAGGAATTTCCCGATTTGCGGGGAATTTCAGTTTGCGTGGGGAATCGGGGAATGGACCGCTTTTTGTGGGGAATTTCGGCTCGTTCAATTCTAGTATAATAAAGTTTCAAATGAGCAAAAATTATCGGTGATTTTTTAGAATTTCGTTTGCCGCATTTGCTTTCATATAACGAATAAACATAATTTATTTTCATATGAAAGAAAACCGCAAAAACTTTGGCAAAAGAAATCTAAAACAAAAATTTTTAGACACTTGAAACTTGATCTTTATTATAATAGTATTCAATGGGCTACAAAACGGCATACTCAAAATCTTTCTAGAAAATCGAATTAAAAAGGTCGAAGTTTTTACGAAAATTGGTTGAATTTTCTTCAAATATTGCACAAAGTTTCGAGCTTGCATTTATATGGTATTTGTTAAAGACTGAACATTTTTATTTTTATAAAAAAAAATAGCTCAAATTAACTAACACAATAAAAATACTTGGTGCGACTAAAATTTTTTGCGACTCGTTTATGTACGTAAAAATTATATAAACATTTTTTATTATTTATTTGTTAACTAACTTTATAAAAGTTTGGTGTGGTTTTTGAATATATAAATGAATTACACTTAAGAATAAAATAAACAGAAAGACCAGTAATATTTTAAAATACATTTAATTTAATTTAATTTTTATTTTTTTTTTGTAAAGAAGGAAGTATCTATGGTGGGTAATTTTACGAAATTTCGGAAATCGGGGAATTCTCAAAAATGAGTTGGCTACCCTGGTATAACCCCGTTCCGTCAAAAGCTTATTGCGCTGCCGTAATTCAGATACAGGGGAAATATTTGTATGTAATGTTAGCAGCTCCTGTTCTTGGTACCGAAGGTTGCTATATAATCCACAAGGTGTGTAGATATTTGTCGATAATATTTTCACAAGTAATTTCGAGAATTTGGCGTATTGTAAATGTCTGGTTGACGGCAGATATGTCAGGCCAAAAGCCACACTGACGGAGCCTCATCAGTGCACGAGCGTCTTAATAAATAGCAGAACAGTCTCATCTTTTGGAGTTCTAGGTGGTTTATATGTGGCGGATGCACAAAACCTAGCGGTCAGCACCTCTCTGGGTTTTTTTTTTTTGATAGGCACATTTTCAGAACGAGGTGCTTGTTTCAAACACATTTTTCGCAAAACTCTTGCGTCAGTCCTGAGTGGTCTCTCAAATATAAATCAAACTGTATTACTTTCAGTCGCAAGAAAAATTCTTTCATACCACATATCGCATGACTCTCTCTCGCCCGAATGTGCACGAGTCTGTAGAGCTCTAAATACATATATACATATTTTTTTTCTTTTAATAAACATTTGAGTTGTATACTTTCTAAACAGAAAAAGCACACAAAATCACACTCGAACATAAATTGAAGTAATTGCCGATAGCAGGCAATTTAATTGATACAAATATCATTCTCATAACGAGCAAATTGCTACATAGTAATAAGAACATAAGAACAACTGAGATATGTATGCGGCAATAAAAAACCACATACAATGCAAAGTACTTGTAGAGAAACAATAAAAAAATTAAGCGCCTGCAGGCAGCAACAGAGAGCATCGTTGAGGCCATCAGCGCCAGTAGAACAATGACTATATTGATAGATAGCAAAGGCAATGTTGGTTGAGTAAATGAATAGCGTGCAAACAACTACTGACAATTGGGAATAAAATGAATAACATTAACAACAACAACAACGCGAGGAGTTAAGGCAATATGTAGCAACAGTAGTCATGACAGGCAATCAATTGAGATATTCAACGAATCTGTCAGCTCAATATGCATACTTAAGTACATAAATTCATATCGTCGATGTATTTGCAAAACCGTCCATCGACCAGTTGCAAAACCGCCTAAATCGCCATTGTGACAATGAAATGAAATGAGTTGTGGTAACCCTGAACTCCAGGCAACGAGATTCATGCATAAGAATCGTAAAATCGTTATTAAAACAACAGATTTGTAAAATAATAGCAAAGCCTTCAAAGAAAACCCGTTTTTTTCGCTCTCCTGTAAAATTTCAGTGTCGTAAGATAGGCGATTTTGCTATTGGTCGACGGGCGATTTTGCAAAAACATCGACGATATGTAAAATGCGTTCGTTTGTTGTTGCTATAAAAGTAAATGGACCGTCCATATGTACTCATATCTATGTACATATGTACATACTATATGTGTACGGATACATTTATGAATATGCATCAGTTTATTAACGCCTGCCGGCCACATCAATGCCCATCGTTAGCGCCTTTCAAGGCATATCCATTAAACGAGTGCATCTTTGGTTATCTGTTGTGATTTTGCGAACGACATTTCGTATGCCCCCATTTCCTCTTGCCACTCTTTCCACATACATACATACATATGTACATATTTTCACATCTTCTGCGCGCCAATATTGCCTTCAATTTCCTGCAAGTGCAAAATTTTCCTCATTTATGTCTGTCGCTAACGACTATGGCAATGATGATTGTACTATGCCATCCATCCGCTACCGTCTACTGCCACTACTTCTTTGCTACTTCACTGAATGTTGTATATGGTTGCTGTTGTTGCTTCTATTGTGGCTTATTATCGCCTTAGGCGCAAAATCACCAATGAAGGCGTCAAAATTGACAGTTTAGCCATTAGTGTGATTTTAAAAACTTACATACATACATGATCATTTACATATATACATTAGGATGCATCACTCTCCATACAAGAACAAAAATTGGTACTGTTTTTCCATCGGAATTATAAAATCACCTATGTATATTTCGAGACTTCCGCCAAATAAAATTTTAGAAATATATTAGGATTTACCTGAGCTAGACTGTTTTGAAAATACATCTAAAAATATATAAAATTACCTTAAGACTAGTAAAAAAGGCTAAGTTCGTGCAAAGTCGAACATTAAATAAACGGCACACGTATAAAATATAGTTTTTTCACCTTACCGAAAACGACCGTTACATGGTAAGCAACCATAGTTTTATCCCTATTTAAAACATCTTCAATTAGACACTTAATGACAAAATTCCATAATAATTCTTGTCCTTGAATTTCGAAATATCGAAGTTTCCGAATTTCTGAAATTTACCATTGTATGAAATGTGGGCGTAATTTTAGTCTGATTTCAAAAATTTCATATGTGGTCATAGGTGGGTGATACTACGCCCATTTGCCAAAAATTTGTTTTAGACGTATTTCTTGCTAAGGGCTTATTGCAGATCAGCTTCAGTAGTTACTGATATATCGAAAATTTCGTATTTATCTAAACTTCCGTTATATGGGATGTGTTTGTGCTCATTGTCCGATTTTAAAAATGGTCATGAGCTGTTTTACCATAAAAAAAGTACTGGGCGAAAATTAGGAGAAATTTGTGAAGCCGTTACCGAGATACATTTTCAGGGACGTGAACCGGTTTTGAACCGGAAAACCGCTTTTTTATATTAGTTAACTGAACCGAAATTTCCACAAATGTTTGATCCGAACCGAAAACCGAACCACTTTCTATAAAGGTTTAAAGGTTTGTTTCAATCAATTTTTAATAGATAAATGTACCCACTTTTTTTCTTTTTGTTAAACATGGTAACACCTACCATATTTGTTTACTATGTGACAATATCTCATTTGATAGACACTTGACCATTAATCTTGCGCGTTGTTGCACTTGACACTCGACACTTAAACTTGCGCGTTATTTTTTTGTTTTTCGAACCGTTTAACCCAACCGAAACCCCGGTTCAAAGACCCAAAAAAACCGCTTTGACGAACCAATCCAAAAGTGCAAAAACGGTTCGAACCGCTGAACCGAACCGACCAAATTTTTCATTCCGTTCACGTCCCTGACATTTAATCATGAGGGGGTGGGCTACGCCCATTTTCCAAAAATTTATAATATTTTTATTTTCCGCCTAATGATTCTGAAAACTACCGTTATATGGGAGGTAGGCATGATTATTGCTCGATTTTGCCCATTTTCTACCTCTCAATTTTTTGTTCGAGTTATCGTGTGCAACGACTTAATCGGTTTCTTTTATCTGAGAATTTATATATACATTTGTCTATATCTATCTCGATTCTTTCAGGCTGTAACAAACATATTATCAAAGCTATAATACCCTGTGTTTCCACTGGAAATATAAAATCTAATATATTTTAAGACTACAACCAAAATATCGCGGAAAAATATGAAGATTTACGTGAGCTGGAACGATTTAAAAATACCTCCAAAAGTTTAGTTTTTTTATTAATAAAAACAGTTGCTAATAATATTTTTTTGGAAAAAATTCCCTAAGATGACAAAACAGTTTAAGTTTAAAAAGTCTACATAAAAATAGTAAAAATTTGTATCAACGGAATCATAATAATGAAATTTTGAATGTTGTTTTTTTAACTTTTTTCAAAGATTTTTATAAGAAAAACTTGAATAAATCAGCCAAAACCTTACCAATTTAGACTTATGAGGTATCACATTGTTAAGATATTTTCTCACCCTTCTAATTTCTTTGCGAATAAGCTCATTCAAAGTTTGAAAGCCGAAGGTAAGATAAACGAGTGTCGATCATTCCATGTTGAATTAAGTGTGTAAAGAAAAAATTGGGACCTGAATGATTTTTTTTTTGCAAAAAAATGCCTCCTAAGTCTATATCTGGTAAAGTTTTGGAGTAGTTATTCAAGTTTTTCTTATAAAAACCTTTGAAAAAAGTTAAAAAACCACATCAAAAATTTCATTATTATGATTCCGTTGATACAAATTTTTACTATTTTTATGTAGATTTTTTAAACTTAAACTGTTTTGTCATCTTAGGGAATTTTTCCCAAAAAAATCCTTTAAGAAACTATTTTTGCTCATGAAAAGCTTCATTTTTAGAGATATTTTCGAACCGGTCCAGCTCACGTAAATCTTAATATTCTTCCGAAATATGTTGGTAGAAGTCTTATAATATATTAGATTTTGTAATCGCGCCGGAAAACCCGCAAGTTTTTTTGGTAATGCGGACATCGATTTAGGGATGCGGACATCGATTTTCATTCATATTAAGTTGCTCTACCGTAAACGGCAAATTTTTAGTTTTTGCGGCCTTCCCACGTAAACTCTCTCTTTGTACATTATTTAAATTCATTTCAATCGTTGAGCAACTGTTTAAAGCTATCGAATGCTTAATCTTTACTATAAATTAAATTTAAACTTACTTGTATGTAGTTTTGTTATTCACTAGTTTATATGTGCATCCACACATTCATGAAAAGCAAGCGAGCATTGCTTATCGATTTTCCGGTATATTGGCAATTTGGTAGCAGGCGATAATGAATCTAGTTGTGGGCGTTAAATATTTTCAGCATGAATATGCAAATTAACGAGCTGCTGTACCTACATACATATGTACATATGTAAGTATGTATGTGCATATATATCATATGCATGTCTGCGTGACTTTTGGAAGCCTAATTAGCAATGGTAACACTTTGGAAAAGTAGTAATAATGGCTTAAATTTAGAAGCCACAACAATTTAATTAGTATGCTCCAAATTCGAACGAGTTGTTAAGGCCAACAGCACTCGGCATTTACCTAAAGTAATCGCAATGTAAACAGAAATAAAAGGTTTCAAACTAATTAATGAGCTCTTGATTTTAAAGGTATACTAGCGAACTCCCGTATTGCTGCGCTTTATAATACTTTTGCGTTGAACAATGCCAAAAAAGTGTTGAAAAGCAAAAACGGTTTGTTGAGTAAAAATTCTTAGGTTAGTCTGAACTCTCCTGACACATGTGTTAACCCCCAGTCTTATATCATAAAAGCGAATATAAGTCCTTACAAGGAATTTGAAGTGCACTACTTCACAAGACGACAGAGTTTTCTTTTGATCCGTGAACTGGCTTCTTTGTGTCTTACCGCTACAATAACGGCCGCCGCGAGGAATGCGACCAAGCTGAGTTCAATGCATTTAGGCCAGGCCTGGGCGACGCCAACTGCGCAATACCCTCGGGGTAACGTTGCGTGTTCGTAAACACGAAGTTGAAGGTCCTTTGAATACATACTTCATTACATTGCACACTCATACACAAAAAATCTAGAAATCTTATGGAAGCTGCGTGGTAACAAAATCTCACCACCGCATGACCGTGACGTGGACGTTGATTTTCTCTCTTTCTATCAACAGAAAACTTGATATGTTTCTACGTACTTCTACGCTACGCTACGTACACGTTCGTGGATATCCGCGCTCTAACCTGGCCAAATAAGAGCGCACAGGACGTGGAAATGTGATCAAGACCGACTCAGATGTTAGAACTGATTAGATCACGTCATTTTGAGACTTCTGCTTTAGGATTCTTATACGATTTCCAACCAGAGAAGATAGAAAACGGAGTCGGCGTGGGTCTTCAGAGCACCTGACGACTGATATTTCTTTCAAACGGAGATCTTTGCCATAACGAATGATGCTTGTGGCATACCAAAATAGAAAACGTTGGAATCCAAGGCAGTGAAGTCAACAATTATTCAATGTCAATGAAATGGCTAACACGTTTCGGAAATGTAAATTAGCTAGGCGAATAACTGCCTACTACTAACAATTAATGATTAATTCAGTAAGAGTTCACGAATAAACCTCAGTCGTAACAAATGAAATATGGAGCAATCGAGCCGATTGCGAAATTTCAAAGTCTAAATGCCCGAAACCTTAAGAATTTTGACGTTTAACAAATCTGCCGTAAGAATTCTTATCAAACACTGCAAAAATTGCACAATACTCTGTGATGGCGTATACCAAAAAATGCGCTCTATAGAAGTTGTCGTATGAGAAAGAGGACGAGTCGATTCACCTTTTCATATAGTAAATATCAATGAGCTGCGTGCCGGGCGTGGCGCTTCAAGCATTTGGAATCACGTTTTTCCTACAGCTTGGTAGAGATAACGGAAGTTAAACTATCGGACCTCCACAATATGAACGGGGATAGTAGATGTTTAACAAATACTAACTATAATAGCACTTTGGTATCACCTCGGCTATAGGGATGTGCCTCCCTCTGAGGGCATTCACAAAGGGCAAACCTGCCTCCGAGTATAAATATGATACATTCTTACACGCCTTCTTAACCTAACCTCTTACCTAAAATTGGAAATTTGCATTGCTTTCTCGGAGCGTTAATGCATACTCACTCATCTAACTGTTATTTTAATATTATTTTAGCCGCACGTACCTGCTTCAAATTTCCCTTATTTCTTTGTTATACATTCGCGTATTTTCCAATTTTATTTTCACCACCATTTCTACATTTTTACTTGTACTTACAAAGTTACGTACATAGTAGATACACCTAATACATCTGCTCTCTAAAGTATTTCTTTTTCTGTTTATCCAGCTGCTGCTTGATTTATGATCTAATACAAAGAATTTGAATTGAGTTATGCTCAAATTCTGAGATTTATGATGACACTTGCATTACGTGGCAATGAATACGAGAAATAAACGTGGGATCGGAAATGTGTGCAAAAATACGCCAATCTGAATATGATGCATGCTTACGCTAAAGCAAATTGTTATCAGTGGGTGGCAGAAAAAATTATTTAAGAGTTGGTACTTTAGCATTCATATGGCTTTGATGTAAAACAGGATGCCTTTGAAAGAGATATGCATACAGAGATACATAAATTGAATTAAAAGTGCATTAAGATTAGATAAGTTTAAAATAATAAGACTAGATTATCTCAGCCCTTCCCTGGGTGGTTTGTTGGTTGAAGTGGGGAGTTCAACAACTCCAATTAGCATCAATATGTGCCACAACAATAAAACCACAACCTGCAATTTAAACTGAAACAAAAAAAAACAAGAAGACTGCGGAGATAGTGACTTCCCTTTGAGTCTGCCTGTGGAGTTTAGAAACCTAAGGAGTTGCATTGTTATGGGTTAGTATCACACTATTTCTGTAAAACGCAAAAAGGAGTTTGCTAGAAACCTCATTCTAGTAGTTCTATCCACACAAACTACAAACTTGTGTGATTGTAGGTTTTCCGTGCTGAGAGATGAGTCGCCTGATTTTATGTACATAGCTCAGGGGTGAAGGAACCTCTTCTGCCACTGAAATATCCAGAGCCGACCAGTTTCTGGCTAGTTCGTCGGATATTTCGTTGCCATATTCATTCTATGCTTCCAGCAGTCAGAACAGCGCAACGGCATATCGTTTTATGCATCTCTGGGCTTTTAAGGACCGCTCCAAAGAAGCACTAGAAGTGATAAAAGATTTAGACTAAAAAGTATGGCGAATGGATGGCGATTTGGCCGCGTTTCGATACTTCAGACTCTGGATACTTGTGTTCAGGAAATCGACTACTCCGCCCCTGAACCCACCTTTGACAGGCTCGTCAAGACAAAAACTCCATCAAGAAGAGAGTGGCAAACTGCAAGACAGATGGTGAAGGTGGGAATAAAATCTTTACAGGTATTAGGATTGGAGTTATGCGTACAAATTCCGGACCACTTTATCTTAATACACACGCTGTAACGAAGACAACGATAACCAGGCGGTCATCAAATCAATGAATGCAGTAATGCTAAGATCAAAATAAATACCTGGCATCCTTAAATTTCATCAACACCGCTTCAAGGTCAGACTCATATGATTCCCGGGGCATAGAGATAGCGCAGGATATTGCAGGGCCATAGAGCTAGCCAGGAAAGGTACCAAGCTTACACTGTGAGATAACAGAGTAGAATTAGAATAGCCATGGCAACTTGAAAATTAATTATTGGAAATAGCATTAACCAAGAGATCGATAAGCCATGGTTAGATGAGAGCACTTTTATAACAGCTAGGCTACTATGGCCGCAAATTGATGAGAATAGAACAACTCCTCAGCCATTGACTATTTGGTAGGCACTTTTCGAGGATAAACAGTGTAATGCTTCTTCAGTTCTTCTGCAGTTAGTTGAACAGCTTTTGCAAAAAGCAGAGCAGGTTTTTAAATCTCTCACGGAACTAACCGGTGTAGGAATAAAAGCAATCCTACGCTTGATAAAAGCTTCGAAGTGGTTGGGTTTCCCAGTGAGTTGCTTTTTTGGACTGACTGCCACATTAACCTAACCTTGCCTAACCTAACAACATGTCTATCAGCTAAAGACGTAACGTATTCCGCTTGAAAAAAGCTTTCCGAGTTCGTTAGTCGAATAGAATTTTCGATTTGGAGGTCAGTTGTTATAACCCGCAATGGACAAATGTAGTCAGATTTTTCGTGAATGCTTGGATCGTCGAAAGAGCTTAGGATACGTCCAGTTCCCTCAACCCTCAGAGCACTCTCTGAAGTACGCTGTGGCAGATAAGTACGGTAACCATCCGTCCCGTATTATACGGGACAGCCCTCTCTTTTCATCAATTGTCCCGGTAATTTGTTTATTTCATACGGGACGCCAAATGTTCTGTATTTCTTTTAATGTCCCGTATTTGTCTCGAATTCGGTGTTTTTGTGCCTTAGCAGCTCATAAAAATGACATGCCTTGGAACTAGTTTTTATTTTTTAATCTGGACGCTTGTGATTCGAATCGTGACGGATATACATATGCGGTTCTGAGGTTAATGGGTATTTGTGAGTATGAATCGAAATTAGTTAAAGATTACACTGGATCATAAATTTTAATTTTGTTTGTTGTTTTGAAAGCAAATAAATTTCTCCATACACCGTGTTTACACCACTTTTCGATAGCGCAGATAGTTGCAGACAAATTAGTTCAACATTCCAAATTTTTGGTTTTTTCTTTTTGATGAAAAAATGGAAAAAATTCAAATTTTAACAGGGTGCAAATTTAAAAAATTACTACGTTAAAGCCTGTTCCTTTAGAAAAAAAATTTAAGCTACCAATGAAGAAAATCGATGGATAAATAAGAAAGTATGTAATGATTGGGCAACTGAAAATGCGCAAGGCTAAATATTTTTAATTTATCATAAATCTGTTTGTGCTCGCTCTCATTTCGCAACCGAAATTTCATTTTTTCCCTCTTTTTGCTTTGTATCCATCTGTGTAGGTGCGCTGCAGTGTACTCGACACATTTTTTTTGCAATTACTGTGTGACAAGTGCTTTTGAAATGCATACAATGTGTACTAACAATATAGGAATAACTGCCTGTCAGTGGCAGCAATTTTTTGTTAGCTGGCAGCCACAAACACTTTAGGCGAATTTTTTGATATATTAAAGTATATATCCATTGTACATAAGTGTTACAATTCTTAACACAAAACAATGAAAATGAGATTTCAGTGAACAAAAAAGCTTTGCCGTACTTTAAATAAAAACAAAACGTACGTTCAAGTATATAACAATTATTTACTAAATAGTAAGGTTGGTACCGCATTCTTTTGGATTGTGGCACGACAATCGGAGTTCCGGGCACATATATGTAGCTGTTGTCGGAGGTAACCCTTTTCTTTTTGGCCACTTATGACAAATTGGTACTTAGAAAAGAGAATGGTGTTAAGTTTCCCTCAAGCTACTCGTACCAATGGGGAGCTTAAGACACTATCTATAAAGACTTTCCATACGGACAGCGGCTAGATTAAAAATTTAGTTGGTTGTCATCTGGAGGATAACTTCAGATGCTTTACTCCTTTAGATATAATAACAACGGTATTTCGATCGGATGTATTGGTAGTAATTAAAGAAGCAGACTCGATATTTTGCGATAGGGGGCGTGAATATCAAATCGAGGTCTGTTGTGCCAATATAATGGGGTTATTATCGATCCGTTCATACTGTCTAGTATTAAATTAAAATTATCCAATCATGCTATTTATGCTATCTATGCACCATGCTCGACAGTATGCAATGGATCGAGAATACCCCTAATACAAATTGGCAAACTGCGGTTTTTTTGAGCGTCCACTTGTACCTGGGAAAATTTCCGTTTTGCTTGGAACAGTGAGGTGCATTGAGGTTCATCAGGGTCGTTGGTGTAATACTGACCGTTTTTTTAATTCTATGTGAGTTAGGGCATGGAAGGAAATTTAGGACCCAATGCCATTTTGGTAACATTGCAAAATCAGCCAGAATCTTATTTTTGGTTAGGGAAATTATACAAGCCCTTTATTGAGAGGGGCTTCCACTTGCAAGGCTCTCACGGTTTGCGGTAAATACAATGAGTAGCCACGCCCTTTTTTCAATAATCCCCATTTTTTGAAGAGTATGGAATTCATTTCGTATATGTAACTCCATACGAAGTTTCCGTAGGCTGCAATGAAGACTTCTAGGTGATGTCAAGCGCCCTTGATACATAGAAAAATACGATTTCTTCGCAAAGGTCGGCCCCTGCTCCAACTAAGGGAAACAGGGTAGTTGCTGAAAGCTATTTATATTCAAAATTTTATGAAAATAATACCTGCTGTTCAAGAGATTACCTGAATTACTTAAGATTAACACGAAGTGACGAATGCCATCTTTGAATATAAATAACGAAAATGTACACTTGTGAGTGGGGTGAAGTTGAAAGTAAAATAACAATAATATGAATGATACATAAGTATAAGCCTCAAGAAGTGGGAATTTCAGATTTACGGTTTATAAGGCACCAGTTTCGAGAAAAATCTTGATATCATTGCGTGAATGGTCTAATAGAAAAGCGTTTACGTTTCCTAAAAATTCGCACAAATTCCTAATTATAATATGTATAGATAATATAAATAAGCCGATTTGCAGTTTTAGCCTCAGATTCTCAGGGCCGAAATTTACATAATTTTGTTGATGGACAAACCGACTTCCGCGTTAAAAAGTATTCGAGGTTTATATCCATTTGGCTTTAAGCCCATTTTTTATGTACCATAATACTTTAAGCGTACGCAGATGCTTACTTATGTACACACACTGCTTATACCAACTTTTCTATATATGGCTTACAATTTTGTTCTTGCAATTAATATTGAAATTTTCTGTTGCGCATGGTTGTGACTAAGAGAAAATGAGTACAAAAGTAAGAGAGCGTATTTGGATTTACTCTTCAATATGTATCACTTGCTTAAGTATATACTTTATCCTGCAACTTTGCCATCTCCGGTCGCATCATGTACAGGTTTTCCTCTTTAACTATAATATAAATGCCAGCTCCTTCTGTTTTCTATTCATCATCATCTAGAGGTCCTTCTCTCTGTGCACCTCTCTTGTCTAAATATTGTAAGTGTGTATGTAAAGACACTTTTAAAAGCCTGCCAGTAGCCTAGCAACTTCCCCTTGTTGGGTATTACGTCACTTAGCAACGTCCGTCTGAAATTATAGAAACCAATATACATATGTACATATGTACATACACAAATAAATACAGCGTCACCTACCATACCAACCTATTATATGCCACAGAATTTTCTCCATATCAGCTTGCTTAAATAGTCGGCGTATAAAGTGATTTGAGTAAACTTTTCTTAGTAATTAGCTGGCTTCCTCATCCTTTTATGTACTTTGTCCCAAAACTGTTTCATTTTATTTTCTTCTCTTTGTTCCTACATATTTAAACGTGTTCACCAAAAATATGCCAGCTAAAAATAAAAAAAAAAATTTTTTTACATCTTGACTTTGTCATTTTGCGATGACGTTTTCACCGCTAGGTCGCTTATTCAACTATAACAACTTCCATTTCAAGTCCTTTGAAATATTTATTAATGGAGCGCTAAATTTAACCATATTTGCACAAGCAATATTTTTAAACGCCTTACTTATCGTCGTCTGGGTAAAAGATTGTCGTATGTTAAGCACATACGTATGACGCTTACGACAATCTTTTACCCAAGCGACGTTATGTAAATGGACATTGATATATTTTAATGCTTGACTGCTAGAAACGACTGGGTAGGTAGGTAGGTAGAAGTGGCTGCCGGCTTAGCGGCAACTTACGCCATAGATAGAAGGCCCATTGTGTTACCACCGTTTGACTCCGTTCAATTATCCTCCCTGTTGAGCCACTTCATGTCACTGATTAATATCATTAGGCACCCCTGCAAACCCTTCGGTACCAATTGGCAGTATGGTAACCACCTTGGTAGGACTCGAGGCCCATTTAAACCTCTGCCGTACTATGAGTCCGGCACCCGGTTGTAATGTAATTCCACATTGAAACATTTCTGGTTTACACCCGCATTTGGGTTTAAACCACAGCCACCACGATACATCCCGTGAAGACGCACCAAGAACAGACCGGAGTAATTCTCAACCGCCAGACTTGCTGCACCTGCTCGACTCACCCGAATGGCTCAACTCGCCAGAACTGCAAATATTCGATTTGCTCAACAAGCTCGATTTCCACACACTTCATCCTCGTTAGTTCCTGTGTTGTTCCCACTCCAGAACAACTTCTCTCCCAACTTCTCTCTCTGTTTCTCGTGATACCAGCATTAAGTCTCTGGCCAGACTTCGAAAACCGTAGACTTCAACCAGTTGAGCCCCACTCGCCTCAGAACTGATGGCCTTTGACAGGATACCCTGGGGTTGTCAAGCCCACTCACGCGGAACCCCCCGGTGCTTGCTTTTACACAGTGCAGGGCTTTTAAAAAGGATATATAGCACTATTTCCCCCTTTTCGTCGGCCTTGCAGCTTCTGCAACATATTGGGAAAGTCATGCCGAGATTTCTGCCTATTTTCCTATTAGACAGTGCCCGGTTGGAGCCCCTACAACGTTAGATATATCCTCTCTTCTAAGAGAGTATACCCTTCGTAATCGCTTTCGATCCCGTATTAGGCCACATCTGCTTGGAAATTCGACAAGTCGTACTTGGACTCCACCTGTCTTCAGCTTTTTTGCATATAAATTCACTAAGTAGAAGCTTGCAAGTGGAAAAGGTATACAAATTCGTCTTTCGCCAGGAAGAATCTGCTTCATCGTGTCTTACCTTGCAAGTTCATCTCTCCCCCTATGTCCCTATGGCCAGGGACACAAGTGAGGTGAAGTCTGTCCTGGTTGGTCATCTGCTGTAAAGATAGGCGGCAATCTGTGGGTAAAACGTGAAAGAGCTGAGAGTTTTGATTGCAACCTGGCTATTACTATCCAAGATTCTCAGCAGACTCCACGATAGCTGAAACTACTGCTTGGAATACGCTGCGGTGATAGATACGACTAATTTTTATGTTATGCACAGACTCAAATGAGAAAAAAGATAACATACTGGATCTTGTTGTGGCACCGCCTTAGTAGGCTAAAGCCTGTCGAAGTTTTCAACAAATTCCGAACTGTATTTGGAACGTATGCTCTTTCAATTTCGACTATTTTTAAGTGATATCAAAGATTCCAGACTAGGAATTTTTTCGGGGAGGATGAGCCCCGAGAAGCACCATCGATGAAACAAATATACCCATGGTGAGGTCAAAAATAGTCGAAATTCGACAAATGATACGCCTTGAATACCACGGCAAAAGGTCTTCAGGGGCAATGCGATATTAACTAATGCGCTTAATGTCAAACTTAGAAATATAAAAAAATGCGATTTTGTAGACTTTTTTGAACAGGGGATGTATTTACAGGTTATAGAAATATGATGAAATTTCGGAGTAGGTTTTAAAGTTTTTTCCACAGCTTATATGAGAACGCAAGACTGTGCCCGTCGGGTTCAATGGCTGCTGAATTTTTGTTTGTACAGGCGCCCGTATATTCGAACAATTGTCTTCCGACGTGCCTGGGCGGAAGTTCAACCTCCCTGCACTAGCAACCAACCAAGAACTGCTGAGTTAAACATTTGAGCGTTCTAGCGCAGCATAATTTAGAACCAGCCGGTCAATGGCCTTGTATAAGTATTGCCAACAACGTCTCTTTGTTTTTTGTCACAAGTGCCGTCGGCCGTTGACTTGGGGACTTTGTTGCGGCTCAGTACTTTGTTGCGGCTCAGTACTTTGTTGAGAATTGCGGTTGTACGCGCGGAAAACGTTTTGATGAACCAGAGTCGCCGTTGATTTCGTCGGGGAGAGGGTTAGGCTACGTGCAGTGAAGAAGTGAGAAAGTTCGGATTGGCATCCGTTTACCTTCAAGCATTATTGAACAATCGTCAGCATATGAGCTCAATGTAATCCCTCCGGTAGCAGAGAAAGGTTCGTTAAACAATAGCGGGGATAGCACCCAATCGTGTGCTTAATCGTTAATTGCTTGGATGTTTGATCTCGAAAATTTACTGACGACTGCCGACCACTCAGATAATTTGCTGCCCGCCTGTGGGAGAGTGGAAGCCTCAAAACCTTCTAGTAGCGTGGAAATGGCAGACAATTTCAAACGCCTTTGACAAGTCCAACGCAACTAGGCTATTTCGGTTAAAGCCGCGAATTATCTGTGTGTTTATGGCGTGAAGTATGGTGTTGGTGCTATGCACTTTTCGGAAGCCTGAGTCTGTGAAGATGACTGGCACTTTTCTGAGCCTAATAACCGTCTTTAAACTTGAAATCTGATAACACATTTTGACCTAACATTTGTTAAGTTAACCCATGCTCGCCCTCATTCAATTGCTAACCGACTAAAAGGTCTGCTTGAAACTTTAAGGAGATAAGTAAAAATGCAGAAAATATAAACATAATTCATATGCCAACTTTATAAGTTGCCATTTCACTAATCCGCTTAAAAGTTAAATAATCTAAAGCGAAAATATTTTGCGCATCCATCACTAAGGACTGTCATTTCAATTAGACTTTGCTGTTTGTTTGTATCTAGTAAAAGTATGTACATACCTACATGCATAAACTTATGAAATGTACATAAAATACTGTATGTAGACAATGACAAACACGCGCGCTTACAAAACCAATGACGAAACATATCGATATCTGTATTTAAGTGCTGTGATAAGCGAAATTAATTGACACTAAAAGCCAAATCTCTAAAGCATAAGGAAAAGCTGCTTTCATGCGAAATTCAAAGGAAATGTGTCTAAAGATAAAAACAACAACGCTTCAGGATATTTAATCCCATTTCACTTTATTCTTTGCGCTTACGTTTATGCCTTTCTCTGCGAATACCGAAGAGTATGTCTTATACTTACACGGAAATAGGATACCATAGTGATAATTAAAAGTAAATTAAACCGCAGCTAAAAAGTAAAAGAACTCCCAAAGGAACACAACAAGCACTTGGCGCTCATAAATTGTCATTCGAAGCGGAAATTGTAGGGAATAGTGCGAGTTGGATTTGGATAAATTACCGAGTGCTGCGTGAGTAGAATGGTGATTGAATCTCTTTTTCCAAACCGGATGCCACCCGTTTTTTTTTTTGATAGATGTAGGTGATTTTTATGAAATCTTCATTTTTCGAATACCGAATAATTCGGTTTTCTGTTTTCGCATAAACCGGGGTTTTCACGTTTTTTATTTACTACATGAGAAAAACTTACAACTTAACTACAAATCTACTTTACTTTATTGAAAATGGAACGAGAAAATGTTAATAAATTTTTAGCATTAACTCTGGAAAATTTTCCACTGGAGCTTCAATTGAAAAGTTTCGAAAAAATATGTGTTTGGCGCTTACATATTTTTCTACTTACCTTTCCATTTTGCACTTGTCGAATATCCCGATACCTGGTGTTGAAAAAGCGCGAATAATCGAACCCGAGTGAGTAGTTTGCTTTAGTAAAAACAACTTGATGGATACATCACATCCACACGTGTATGAGAGCAGAAACCGGAGACTTAAAATCTTATGAAACATTATTAAGGTCTTTTAGCTAACTTCTCGAAGCAAATTTTTGAATCCGACTTGGACTTGGATCCAAGTTTTCCTGCTATAAGTGATACCTCGTTTAATTTTGGATATTTGTGTTTATCTATTACTGATGCTATCAATGGTATTAGGAAGGTCGAACGTACATCGAAAACTGACTGAGATGACGTTTTGACGTATCTTGTTGAAAAACTGTTTATGTCCTGCAAAGCGGCTTACAATTATTTTTAACAAATCATTGGCGTCTGGTATCTTTGTGGATGACTGGAAATTGACATCCGTTTGCCTTGTATACAAGAGTGGAAACAAAAGCTATATTTTACAAGCCGCTTTATTACAATTGTCCATTTTCATGAACGAATACGGCATTTCCGCTTTCCAAACGAGTTCTCAAGTTCAATACAATTTACACTGACTTATCTAACACGTTTAGCAAAGTATACCACCGAATACTCCTGTAGGAGCTTGCGTCAATCGGTCTGCGCTCCACAATTTTATGATCGTCCACTAGAAAATATAAAAATGTATCAACGGCCGAATCATAGAAATGGCAGAGATCATTTGATCAGATGCATACTTTATGTATGTAAGATACCCTTCAGCCTGTAGGGTCCTGTAAGAAAGTCTGTCACAATTCTTAGATTCCCTTTTGCGACATTGATTAGCAGTTGCAGTATACTTATCTCTTAGAGTCAGCAGTACCATTAAGTAATAATTGGAAGCGTATTTTCTACATAGGAGAGCCAGGTTTTTTTTTTTATATCTTAATCTCTTATACCTATCTACTTTGTAACATTACAATTTCGTGCTTTCAACTGAGTACTTTGATGTTCAAAAATTGTTAGCTCGACAATATGTGGTAGCACACAAAGATTTCTTAACAGAGATGCATTTTTCGCATCGCTGCTTTGGTATCTAGCAAATCAGCAATGTCTGCTTTATTGTCAACGACACGCAATCGGCTTACCACACTTTTATCACGAGATTGTTCATTCTTTTTGACTTTTACCCATTCGCTGCGTTCATTTCCATTTCTCATTTCCCACATTTAGTTTGTTCGTTTGATTTCAGTTTGTATGTATGCAGTTGCCAATTTTTTTATGGCCACAAAGCTGCGCAGAAATATATCTACGCGTGGAAGAAGCCTCTACATAACTTAGAATTCGGTGAATGAGGGGGTGCGTGCGCTTGAGGAATGCTTTGAAGTGCTGTAGTTAAAAATTTCTACCTACTTAAAATATATTTTTGTGTATTTTTCTTTATACATACATATGTAGTATATAGTACACACCATATACTATATTTACTTCAAGAAGTATTTCTATTTGTGGCTTTAACTGGATTATATTAAGGTAAAATGACTATTGAGAAAAGATTTATTCAGCCAGCACGGAATCAATGGGAACTGGTTCAAACGTGGCCCTAGAGTCGCTTGTGGGATGGACTTCATTTCATCGACTGGGTAAACTCAGAAAAGAGTTAGTCTGCTTGGGCCTATCACTGATACACTGATGGTTACAAGTACGGTTGCCAGACGTACTGATTTTATCAGTACAGTACTGATTTTTCAAAATTTGTACTGATTTGTACTGAATTTTCTATTCAAACAAAATGCTTTAGTATTTTCTTAAGGTTTTTACATAACGTTGGAACTTCCTTAAACTGTACTGTAAAAAATAAGAAGAAAATAATTAAATTATAGTTGACATGTTTTAGATAATGTTCGATATGCCCAAGAAATTAATACAACAAAAAGATGAATCGTTTTATGGGCATATCGCCGGGTCGTTACGTACCAGTTGCGATAATATGATGGAGCTTAAATTATTTAAAAAGAAGGCTTAAATTTTTCTCGAGTGTTTTTAATTATCTCGAAAATAACTTTTAGTTTAATAACAATAAATTTCAATATTCGAATGGCTTTTGCCTATAACTTACAACTCCTTTTTCTCAATTTACTGACTCTGTAAAAGAGTTTTGCATACAAGACATAGAGTTAGATACTCTTTTTAGCGATTATGAGGAAATATAGATGAACTCCTTAAAAAGTGGTACTTTTTTACAGTATGAGAGGATCTTAAGAATAAAGTTTGTTTCCTGGCGCAAAGAGAGAAACTGGCTACTAATTAAAATTTTTGAAAGTGAACTTCAAATTAAAAGTAATTTTAAAATGAAATGTATAGAATTCTTTGACACTGAAAATGGGAATGATGTCATTATTGCTATTCAAAAATGTCATAAATATAAAATAATTTATTGGCTCGTTTGTACGATGATATGAGTACATAGTCCACTTGCAAAGTGCGCTATGTACATTTTTTTTCGATTTTTAGTTTTTGGTGGTTAACGTACCAGTATTTAAAGTTGTTTCATGTCCACTAACAATACAGTGCAAAATCCTTAT
Organism: Rhagoletis zephyria; assembly: GCF_001687245.7. NCBI lineage: Eukaryota > Metazoa > Arthropoda > Insecta > Diptera > Tephritidae > Rhagoletis > Rhagoletis zephyria. The sequence continues at coordinate 59,368 of NW_016159241.1, read as the reverse complement.
ATATTCTGAAAAAAATAGCATCAAATGTTAGCTACTCTAGCAAAAGTCGCTATAATATTTATTGTACGTATTTATACAAGTTCAAAAGTCTCCATCTTCTGATGAACTTAGAAAACTGCAAAAAAACGTGGTAGTTTCGGTACCTAGTGGAAGACGTCATAAAAAAGAAGCAGACCAACCTTCATGGAAGAGAGAACGCGAAAAGGTTAAAAAAGCTGGCTATATAAAACTTTCTGTTTCAAAACTCGCTATATTTAATTTCTATATATAAAATTTTCAAAAACTACCACATTACGATTTTGATTTTTAATGTTATTAGGCTCTTATTTATCCAAATTTTCAGATAATAAAAAGAAATACACAATTTGGATGTTACTTGTTGTTGTAGACGTTTTTTTTTAATTTATGGCTTACTATTATAAAATCACATAACGCTGTTTGC
>NW_016159241.1:29688-57759 GCF_001687245.7 Rhagoletis zephyria | reverse complement strand
CTATTATAAAATCACATAACGCTGTTTGCCAGTGGACTACTCATATGTACACTCATGTTAAAATGAATAACATTTTTATATTTTATGAACTACTAGTGAAGCCGTATGGTGTTTTTATTTAAAATATTTTTTTTTTATAAAAAAAAAGTATTTTTTCCTTTTGAATGTTTTTTCTCAGATTTATACATACGAAGTATACGAATTGCATATCAGAAGAAAGCGGGTTTAATCACGTTTGTGACGATATTCATTTTCTTTAAATCAGATCAAACTTGTTTGAAATATAAGATCTTTAATTTTTCGAAGACTCCTTGACCCCTTATGACCTGTAACATAGAAAAAGTATATATCGTTTAAATAAGAGAAAAGGGCGTACCACGACTATGTTTTTACTTTTTTAGTAGTTTACATACAGTAATTTAAAATAATGTTTAACCAAAGGTCCAATTTCGAACTTCGAACGGAGAAATTACTATTATCTATGACTCAATCTCTTAAAAAAAAAAAATGGTTTGGTCCAATACCCAGAAAAAAAGTTGATTTACAGTGTTATTGCTATTCAGAAAGTCAAAAATATAAAATAATTTATTGGCTCCTGTGTATAATGATGTGTACACTCATGTTAAAATGAGTAACACTTTTATTTTTTATGAACTATATTTTATTTATATACCAAAATATTGTTGAAAACAAGAACTCAGGCGTTTTAAATTAATTTCTGTTGCTTACATTCATAATTTTGCTTTGAATAAAAATGTTTTGAAAAGTACTGATTTTTTTAGCATGAAAAAGTCTAATGTACTGATTTCTCGCATAAAAAATCTGGCAACCCTAGTTACAAGTTGGAGTGTGGAATTATTTACGAACTTTCCAAAGAGTAGGAGAATACTATCATTCAGGCATTGCACGTGTTTTTTTTTCAATTTCTGAGTGGAAGATCGATCTATCTCAGCAGCCAGTTCGAAAACGTCCTATCTCAGAAAACTTTTCAAGAAAGCCTCATCTGAGAATTTGATGAAAAAACGCCCTATCTCAGAATTCGGTTAAAAACGCCCTATTTCAAATGGAAATGTATTGAAAATGTGCTGAGATGGGGCGTTTTTGAATCGGCAGCTGAGTTAGGGCGTTCTTCAACCAAATTCTGAAATGGGGTGTTCTTGGAAAGTTTTCTGAGTTTGGGCGTTTTTGAACTGGCTGCCGAGATAGATCGATCTTCCACTCAGCCATCGATATGCAAACGTGTATGTTATTGCGGAAGGTTGTCACTGGTCTTGACCGACTGAGACTGTAATGGCCAAACTGATGAAGGCAAGACAAGTTATTTACACCTTATTAGGGACCACCTATGAGTTAGCCGCAGAGGTTTTCAAGAACGTTTTGCGCTTTGCCGGCAATTTCAGAAATGTCTCGCGAAGCGAAAAAGTTATATCTGGCACGGCCTTAAGTCAGAGGCATCATTAAAGTTTGGGTACGTTCAGAAATGCATCAAGCCAAAGCATCAGTCTCTTTTACTTCTAAACTATAACTGATGGAAACGCCTTATTTACGCAACTAAGTTCCAATTAGGCATTTAACCGTGGTGGCGCATATTGGACATTTCCATCAATTATAGTTTAGAAATAAATGCGTCTGATGCTTTGGCTTGATGCAATTCTGAACACACCAATTCTTTGACATTGCACAACGCTTATGTGACTTTTAGTGCCTAAAGGTATGCAACGCAACATCTAATACAGTATATTAGAGCTCATATGCATTTCTCAAACGCCACAAGTCGGAAATAAGTAAAGTAGTGATGACACTTCTTTGCGCTCGGTTTGTTGTAAATCCAAACTCCGATGAAATGAAACCAGCGACTAAGGTTAAGATTATGAACAAAATTAAGATTAAGATTAAACTTTCAATTAAGATCAAAGTTAAGATTACGATTAAGATTAAAATTGAAATTAAGATTGCGATCTCGATCTCGATTGAGATTGAGATTGAAATTGAGATTGGGACTAGCATCAAGGCTAAGATTCAGATTTAGCATGAATTTTGAGTTGAGATGTTGTTATGTGGTAAGCTATTATTTTATAGTTTCACTTCTGTCGCGCGTGAGATCTGTTTACCATTGCTTTTTTTAATAGAATATATTGAATGAAAAGTGTTAATACTGATCCCCTAAATCTCTCTAACCTAATCATATACCTCTGATGCAAATACTGTTTTATTATGAATTTCCTTCTAATAAATTGTCTGTGTAATATTTTCGCCAAAAATCCTCTTTTAATTGATCTATGGCACCGTTTGCACTTTCCCTAATTTTTATTTATATCAATCTACTTAACCCTTTACACAACTACAAAAGAAGCATCTTATACCATATGCTCGCATGAAAAAGCTTATATGTGTGTATGTATCATCGCCATCAAAGGTGGCTTGATTTGCATATGGCAAGAAGGAACTTCCAACCCAATAAACATTTTTGTTAAATCTCAATTTGAGATGCATTTATGAATTAGTCCTTTTTCAAATCTCAAGCGTTAGTTCTCAAATGCATCTCAAATAACCGTTGATAGCATTCTAAAAGGAACTTTTTTTTATATGGAATTTTTCTTTATTTTCAATATTGAATTCTCAACATTTTCGCAAACGTGAGTGGAGCGGAACGAAATGGAATCCAGTTACTCTCATTTAAATATTTGTATTGTTGCCAATTCAAGAATGATAGAATACAAGATTGCGCCAATCGAGCTGAGAGCAACTGGCCGTGACGTCAATAAATACCAGAATGAGAGAGCAAGACGAACTCGACAAGAAAAAGAGGAAGCATCGAACAAAAGGCAGTATTGCCAAGTTTTCAATTTGAAAAAGCACCAAATATTTATTGGTGTATTTTATGGACTTTATATGCATACATAATTATATTGTAAGGATGCCGATTCAAATTAATAAAAATCAATGTTTCTTGCACGACGGTCGATTTTTTCTGGCTTGATTGAAGGTGCTGCCACATATTTTGTTGTCGCTTATGATTGTGCCATGATTTTATTAAAATTTTTGTGAAGTTGCTTACCACGCTTATGATTGCTATAAATTTTGCTTCCATTTTTTTAAGATTTTATAATTTGGTGTCTTCAAACTAAAAACAAAAGCACCAAAAACGCACCAAGCACCATACTCAAAAATATTCGGGTTTTGAATACCCACTAAATTTGGTGCGAAAAGCATTAAGTTGGCAACAGTGAATGTGAACAAAAGTATTTTTTGACGTCAGCGATTGGGTGGATGCTGTCAAGTCGACGATGAGAGGGTTAGCGGTCCGCGAATGGCGCGACCTTTATTTTCTGGATCGTGTTGCCAATTGATATTGTTGCCAAGAACTTTTTTTATGCAGTTTAACCGTTTATTTAATAGCTTAATTATGCAGTTAGTTAAAAAAAAAAAAACAGTTGTTAAAAAATTAGTTCCATACAGTTTGTTTTGCAATAAGTTACATAAATAAAGTTTGCGAAGTAATTTTTTGCGAAATAAAAAAATGCGATAAAACTCAATTTTTAAGTATAATTAAAGTGTTTATGCTCTACTGAATTCGTAAAAGAAATTCATTTATTGGACACAAATTTCAACTATTTTCTGAGATGTTGGGAGATATTGCTATTCTTTCCTCAAAAAAATATTAAAAGGTTATTTCATTTGGATTTATGGCATTTTCAATAGAACATAAGCTCTTTTATCACACTTAATATTCTTTTTATATAACATAAATAAATTTTTTTAACATTAATTATTACTACATTTTAAGCAGGTAAACTGTTGGTCACTGTCGATGCAGCAGACTATATTTTTTTTCGTTTTTAAATTTTAATGGCCAGTCAGTAGACCATGTTTTATCAACAAACTTTCCCTCAGATCAATAAATTAAATGCACTTCAATTTACTCGAACGAGGATCCATTTTCTTTAGATAAATTGGTCGAGGATCCATTTTCTTTAGACAAATTGGTCGAGGATCCATTTTGCGACTGATGTAGCAGACTAACTATAGACTTCGACACCTATGCCATATAGCACAGGTGGAACGAAACTAAATGCTAAACATTTTTTTCTCAATTGTTTCTCAACCCTTTCTTAAGTGGATAAACAATGTTTGAGAAAAATTTAAGAAAATGTGAAGTTTCAAATTATAAACAATGCTGAAAATCAAATTGAGAATGAAGACTTTCTTGAACGCTTGAAATTTTTTTCCAGTGTTTGTTGGGAACAGACGTTTACACAAATATAGAAACACACACATATGTATATGCCCTTGTATGCGTATTTTGCTTATAGCCTTTTACTTTCTTCACCTTTTTCCGTCTTACCGCGAACCATAAATTGTGTCAGGGAAAGGGTACATACATACATACTCTAGCGTGTGGAAGGTGGCAGCCGGAAGGCACAAAAAATTTCATAAGGCATGGAATAAGTCAGCGAACATGCCTCCAAATTTATGTGTGTGTGTGCTATATTGCTACTCGCCGAACAGTTGTTTGTCCTTGGAATAATGCGGCTAAAAGCTGCACACACACACAAATACATACATAGTAGAAGAAATTTCGCACGAGCACCACCTGTCTTGTCGCTTTAACTTTCTTATTTTTATGCGCTTGCCATTGTTGCCAGGTTGCAAATAAATTACACTTCACTCACTCGTAAATTACGAAATCTAATTTGGCATTTTTATTACTCTTCGGCTTCTATTACATACATATGTACATTAGACTGCATCACTCTCCATACAAAAAAAATTAAAAAATCGATACTGTGTTTTCACTGAAATTACAAAACTTATTGTATATGAAGACGTCCGCCAAAATATTTCGGAAAAATATTAAGATTTACGTGATCTGGACCGATTTGAAAATACCTCCGTGAGTTATTGGTGGGCGTCTTCAAATACAAAAGATTTTGTAATCCCGTTGGATAAACCGCAAGTTTTTTTGGTGATGCAGTCTAATGTACATACTACTTATTCATTCTTTGTATTTTTTCATTTTTGTGCTTTCATGCTTTTCTCATTGTTTAACTGTTCGACCTTGGCGTAAAGAAAGCATATTGTGAAAATGTATTTACTGCGCTCGTATTTGAGAAATTGTGAATATGACAAAATGGTATATTTGGCTCAATCCACTGTTCGTTTCCGCATACCCTAAGGACTTAAAAATTACTATGTGTAAAATCGCGTAATCTTTAGTGTCGCAATAACGAGGATGAAAATGAAAATTGTTATCGAGCACTGATGGCGTTTTCTTTTCTACAAAAAAAATATTGCCTTTTTGTTGCCCTTTTTTTTTGTTTTTATTCGCAGAGGGCAATGAGAAGGCAACATTTTGCGGTAGAAAATAAAACGTCATTCGATTTTTGGATATCAGTCGGCGTGACTTGAGGTGCGAAGCGATATCGCCCTTTTGAGTGCCATCGCCACAGCCCGTGAGGGCATTTCACTAGGAAAGGTTGACAACAGCTGTAGAAGTGGCGACATCTACTCAAAAGTATCTTTTCTCTCTGCGTTTCGCCGTCTGCTTACGCTTCCTCGCTCTCCGGGAAAAGTCAAATCTGATTCACTCCATCACTGAGAGATCGTTGACAGAGAACTTTTTCCTACGGTATAATCTCTACCCTCTCTTTGGGATACCCTATTACGTTTTAACTGCTGAGATTTCTGCGACAATTGGAGCCTCCATAAGCCTCATACCTAATCCTTACAAAAGCGGTATGAAAAAATCAAAAGTGTGCCTCACGACAAAAAGGACAAATAGAATTGTCATGAAGAGCGCCTAATCAGCAGTCAGAAGTTATCTGCAGTTCCAGTAAGAACCGACGTTTTAACCAGTCCCTAAGTTGATGTTGTTATTGATGTACCGGTGTCTCGTGAATCTCTTGCGGATTCCCTTCACTCTATGTTCGGTTCCAGAAAGCAAGCCTATATTTTTTTGAAAGGGGTAATTTCAATCGGTAATAACCCAAAATTTCTTTAGGGATAGTACCCACCATAGGAAACTACATTGCGACCTTATAATGCATTTTGCATATCGTGGAGTTTTACTGGTTATCTGAACTTTTTCACATTCCAGACTAAAACATACGCTATAGATAGATGCTAGGACTTTAGCGCATATCAAAAGCATGAGTCGGAATCAGAACATTGCGTTCTTGACTGAAAGCCAAGCGCCTATAAAGGCCCTCAAATCTCATCAGGTAACATCTAAACTAGTGCCTGAGTGCCTTGATAAGGTGAATACTCTTGGTTTAAGCAATCAAGTATGGGTTCGTTGGATTCCGGGACATATTTGTTTTGAAGGAAACGAGACTGCGGATAAAATTGCGAAGAAAAGAGCCCAGAGCACTTCTGTGACACAAGAATGGGAGCACTTTCTGCTTTGGAACGGCTAGAGGAAGCGGCTCGGAGGAATCACTAGTGAGACAATTACCAGGTCTTGAGCATTCCAAATCATTTTTAAGAATATATCACCTGAAAGCATTAAGGGCATGTATGAGATTATCCAAGAATAATTTAAAAATGATCACAAGAATTCTGACAGGACACTATAAATTAAACTATCACCTGAACAAACTGGAAATATACTCGCAGGAACGATGCAGATTTTCCACCATGGATATTGAATTTACACGACACATCCTGGAAATGAGTTCTGCATTAATCAACAAACGCAACAGGCACTTGGGTGAACATTTTATAAACAAGGAAGTTTGTAAAATACAGAGATTTAAGTTCAATACTAACTGGGTTAATAGAAACACTATAAATCCATGAAGTAGCACAAGGGTATTAAGGTCGCATTTAATTATTTTCGGCAAACAATGAAAATCGGTAAAAAAAAAACCTTTGGAGTTTAACAACAATTTGTGTGCTTACTTAATTTAACGATTCTATGAAACCATAGCTAAGCCTATCTTGTTTTACGGAGCCCATGCCAAGGGAACTGTAAACTTCTTCACGGACGAATAAAATCTTGCAGGCAGAGTTGATGGAGGTGTCTTCTGGTGGGAACTCTCCATTAAAACCATGCTCAGGTTTCCGAACTACTGCGGTGTCTTTCAGACGGAAAAAGTAGCCACCAAGGAAGCGGTAAACTCACTTCTAAAGAGTGTGACGTCAGTTAAAGAGGTTAGGATATACTCGGACAGTCAGGCGGCCATCAGTGCCTTGAAAGCTATGATGGTGCGCTTGAAATCTGTAAGGGAATGTCTCTTAACAAGGCTAGTTTGGCTGTCCGGTCACAGTGACATGTGGCTTATAAGATGGCAATGAAAGTCACGCTTGAAACGTGATCACTAGATATAGAGCACTCGGTTTGCCTCTGTTACTGGCCGTCTCCACAGGATAAAATTTATTGCTGCCCCGCTGTCATTTTGGTCGCTAGATATAAATTATATCAGTGGCAATATTTGTGTGGGCTTTTTATATCGTGATATAAGCATTTGTAAGAAAGCTTTGAAAATGTATTTTTGCCGGATTTAATCGGTTAAAAAATTTAGAAAATAGGCTATTTTATATCCAAGTACATAATTACAAATATTTTAACAGAAAACAGCTCAAGTTTTGCTTTTATATTAAAATAATAATGATGTTGCAGCCACGAAGTTTTCGTGTCAAACTACCAAATTGCCGGCAATAGATGGCAAGATATAAGCTCTGATATACATATATTTCTCTTGAAGAGCAATGAGCGGTCTTNCAAACTACCAAATTGCCGGCAATAGATGGCAAGATATAAGCTTTGATATACATATATTTNAAAATAATAATGATGTTGCAGCCACGAAGTTTTCGTGTCAAACTACCAAATTGCCGGCAATAGATGGCAAGATATAAGCTCTGATATACATATATTTCTCTTGAAGAGCAATGAGCGGTCTTCATTAGCTATTTATATTCTAACATATGTATCAAGATATAAAATTTATCCTGTGGAGACGGGCAGTTATCTGCGGTACACTCTTGGACGGTTGAGCTAAGCGAGCACTCCTTACGCTTGGAAAGCCTCAGCTCTCGCTAGTGGTGGGGGTTCGGACAGACTATTTTGTAATTGGTACTCATGCGTTAATAACTGATCCCTTTAAATCAGCTGACAAGATGAAGGTGAGGTAAAACCATTTCAGCACTTTCTTTTAGAATATCCAGCCTTCACGAGGCTAAGATCGAAACATTGTCCCGCGTGATATTTAACTCGTTTTTTTTACATTTTTTAAAAACATTTACTTTTTTTATTTAACTAGTAAGCCTAACAAGCGCAGCTGTTCAGCTTAACATTTGTAAATAGACTTGCTCCATTATATGTACATATGTACCCTGTAGAGAAAACTAAATCGACAAATATCTGGTTCAGAATTCCGTGCCTCTCTCCAATCGTAACCGTGATAGCGGTGTGACTGTCGGAAATACATACAGCAACGGGCAAGTGTCACTTCATAGCATATCCCTCGGTGAAATAACGAACTACATACATAGTTTGGATTCTAAGCATACAACTTTAAGCACAGCAGTTGGGCACTCGTAGAATTCCCTACAGGGTGGTTATAAAAGGCAAATAAATAGTAACCGTACATATTTAGTTAAATTGCGGTATTCTAACAAATTTAAAGACGTTAGCTTAATGTTTACATGGCATATGTATAAAGTTTTAATTTTTTGGATGAATTAGCAGAAAAATTAAAAAAATAAGAACCATATTTACAAAAGACAACGAAGCGTTCCAAAGCATCATTGTGATAAAAAATTACCGTAACCACTTGAAAGTGACGTTCAAGAATTTTGATTGTTGTTGGTGCGATGCTACCCAGTGTGGAAAATTGTAGGGTTTCCTTCGGGGGACCAATTAAATCAAATAGTTAATCATCGCTCTGGCGAATTGAAGCGCTTTATTGAAACCAGTCTCTCAAGCAACATTTTTTTATTATTAAACATAAAGCGGAATGCTTTGCGAGCAAATGGTAAAATATCAAAATTCAGTAATTTGAAAGTATTTGCTTTGATTGGCAACAGTTTCTTGTTTGGCGATGTAGCAGCCTAACGATTTGGCAGCCAAGTTCGGTAAGGCTCGTCAGTACGTGCCTCTTCTGTACCAACAATTATCATCTTTTTGGTTATTGGTAAGACCGACCACGTTAAGTATCGCTCACTAGGACACTAAGGTTGTTCTTAAAGGAGTTCGGCCTGGTTTTGAAACCTTCCACAAGTCGACTACCTCTCTGATACAATTTTCAGGTGTTTTCCTCCCAGCCAGCTTTCTAGATCTTCGCACTCACGTGTTTCGGCCTTCCTCTCCTTATTACAGAAAATACGTATCGCTTCCCTCTTCAGTTCTCTATACTGGTCCCACATATGTAGCTCGCGTTGCGGCGGATCGCTGCGTGACCCTGTAGGCTACATTTTTTTCACTCAGTTTTTCTACTACTTAGGCGGAGGTACTTAATTTGCGTTAAATGTTTGTTGAAGAGTGCTCTCAGAGATTAGGTGTGAGAGTCGAGTAGCGAATAAATTAGCCTTGAAATTGTGGGCGCATATTTTTTGCTGCACAGAGGCGAATGCGTATCTTGGCTGCAACAAGATAGTGTCCGAGTCGACTTTTGGACCTCGAAGTGTACGTATGTATGTACGTCTAAAACACTGGAGGCGTGCCTTCTGACATTACGTCGTGGAGGCTGAATTCTCTCCATTCTCTTCCGACGGTGCATGCTCAGAGAGATGCGGAAGAATCTCTCTTTGATGTGGATTGTACCTAAACGTTCGTACACTGGGATGAATGACAGTACTTGGCGACGGAGTCTCCCTCCCACCACCCAAGTCCAATACCCAATTTGCGTGACAGCACCACGTTTTCCTTGCCTTGCCCCGGGCATCGCATTTTTTTTTTTGATGGTGGTGATGTCAGGTTTTGTCCGTATAAGCCAGCTGGGCAGAGACATCTACCTCATTAAGAGTCCGAATATTCTGGGAGCATACCCTCAAATCATAGAAGGCTATCTCATGCGAGGCATATTTTTGATTTTCATTGGGAGCGGTTTTAACGTGGTGGGACCCAAACCTACCCTAATGATTAAAATTTTGCTAAGGAGGTATTTTAATTATTCCAGTGGAACTGTTTAAAAAAAAAAATGTTTATTGCCGAATGTAGGTGTGACCCAAAAATGCAAAAAGGCGACCCCCATCTTCGCCGGAACCAAGTAATATTCGAAATTTTCTTGTGCATATGCACTTATTTATAACAGTTATGTAATTTAAAGTGTACCTTAAAGACTAAAAACAGTGTTTACGTAAAAGCGCAAGTGTCGCTTAATAAATATTTATTTAAAGCAACATAGGGAAGTACACAAAAATATTTTACGAACAAAAAAAAAACATTGCACCTAAAAATTTGCTCAACTTTATGTAATAACCCTGCAAAAAATGGGACTAATCCGGGATGACTCCGGGATCAATCGCAAAGGAGCATGCGACTAATACCACTTTTGATCTCTTTATATGGAATGAACAGATGGCTTTTGTTCGAGCATGTCCTATGAAGAGACTAATTGTTCACCTTTATACCCGAACGGGTATAAAAAGCGACTAGTCACTTTTAAAAAATAAAAATAAAAATTTGCGCCAGCCGCGATTCGAACCGGGGTGCTCAGTTTTGTTAGGCGAATACTCTCTCTGTGTGCCAACGCCAGACATGAAATTTCATCGACTAAGTGCGCACATATCATTAAATCGTTAAAAAGTACCCGTTAAGGATGAGTCGGGGACCAATTGATCTCCAATTATACCCGCAAGGGATGAGTCGAGACTAATTGACCTCCAATAGTACCCGTATCAGACTAGTTGCGACTAATTAATGCCCAATTGTACCCGATTGAGAGGAATCTCGGAATACTCTCTTTAGAGATTAGTCGCACAATTTTTTGCAGGGAAACTTCAATTTACAATACATACAAACACTGTTCAAAAGTCACATTTGAAAAGGTAAATAAATGTTCCACTATAAAAGTTCCACATTTGCGCAATTTCAGCAGAGCTGTGCTTACACTGAGTCTGAGTACATGGTTGCGCTGGACCATCTTTATAATAAACTTTCATCAAATAAATAAAGAATCAGCATGCGTCTTTTAATGCTGTTCTCGCTATTGGCCTTTGTGTCATTGTCCTACCAGTTACGAAATGGAAATGGAAATGGACTTAGTAGACGTGTAGTTGTACGCAGGCAAGCGCTTGCAAACAGCGTAGGACTTGGAGTGAGTGGCCGATTTGGAAATGGGGTAGTACGTGGAAATATCCGCGTTGCAAATGGAAATAGCCGCCTTGGAAATGGAAATGGTCGCCTTGGAAATGGAAATGGTCGCCTTGGAAATGGAAATGGTCGCCTTGGAAATGGAAATGGTCGCTTTGGAAATGGAAATGGTCGCCTTGGAAATGGAAATGGTCGCCTTCGAAATGGTGTAAGTGTTGGAGGAAATAGTGGACGAAGTGGAAACGCTAGACGTGTAATCGTGCGCAGGCAAGGAGGCCTAAGTGCAATTGGAGGGCGGTAAATAAAACATGGCAGTAAAGTCAACTGGCAATTACTCTAAAATTGGTTTTTAAAATAACAGTTAACAGTAGTAAACAGCCACATATAGATATGTTATAATAGATATAAGCTTTAAAAAAAAAAATAAAGAAAAGCACAAATAAAGTAAAAAGGTACTATTGCTCTCAATTGCAAAACAGTATAAAAATAATGAAAACATAAAAAGAGTCATAAAGAAAGAAATTCTGTGCGAGTCCCAGACGCGGCGAAGTTAAACTACTTTATTACCCATATTTGAAATTGAATTTAACATTTTAAAAAGATGAAAATCCTCTTCAAAAACCTGAAATATATTCTTAATGTGAGTAACAGTTATAAGCGGCCCGCATACCAAATTTCAACTAAATCCGTCCAGCCGTTGCTGAGTGGACTGAAGTCTTGCATGGTTCAGTTTCCAACTTCAGAATATAAAACTTTATCTCACTTCTATAGGCCACGCTCTCTAATTTCACATTCAATTTTCGAAATTCGAAGGAACGTTTCAAAACTGATGACTTTGACAAAAACTTTGACTCCGGAACTGCACTCTTTCGGATTTTGGGATACTTTTAGAGTTATTGGCTTTTTTTTTTGAACATCTTCGCAACTTTTGCCTTTTTTATGAATTTTCGGTACTCGAGTATTTTTTCATGTTTTCGGAATATTATCGCAATTCGCCCGGACTTTTTAATGATTTAATATTTATATTCATCGAGCACTAACCGCGAAAATAACAGAAGCGGCATTTTTACCATTTTTTATTAAAAAAAAAAAAAAAACAAGTAAGAGTAGCCGAAGCCTTCGTACCAAGACGTATTCAATAAGGTGGTATCGGTACGCCAACAACAAAATGTACATGTATTTTGTTTTTGCTTTTGCGGCGAGGACTGTCAAAAATTTCATAGGAATGATGTGAAAGAGAACGAAAAACAATAAACAATCAACTGCTCCAACCAATCAACAGCAGCCATTTGACATACGAAGCCGGGAGGCGAAGGAAAATAAAAGGGTGCTGCTATCACCTGTTAAATACGCCTTGCTTCGTACCTTTCATGAACATCTGAAAGTTTTACTTTAATAGGTTACTGCAATTGAAAAAATTTAAATATTTACAGAATACATAGATAGAGGAGATACATATATGAAAAAAAACCATATCTAAATAATCAGAGAGCACCAATCTAAGTGATTTTCACTGCTGTGTGATCGGTATGTAAACCGGAAACACAATTTAATGGGTTTAGATAAGAGCTAAAGCTTATACAGCACAGATTTTGACGATTTTCTCAGTAGACTTTGTATTATTATTTATAGAATAGCTTACGAAATTTAACTGTTTTAGCAGTCCAAATAAAGGACTTTTACAGTAGAACCCCATATCTGAATAATCAGTTGTATGGAGGATATAAATAGGTTACAGTGACCCGATCTTTGTTTATTTTACTGTAAACTTTCTGTTGGTAATTAGTGAAAATATTGAGAAATTTCATGTTTCTAGCTGCATATATGGAGTAGTTATAACAAAGAATCTCGAATCTGAACAATTTGTTGTATGGAGGCTATAGGTTATAGCGACCCGTTCTTCGCCATTTTCACTGAAACTATTCTTTTGATAATGAGTGACAATAGTGCCAAATTTCATATTCCTAGCTACTTAAATGGAAGAATTATAACGAAAAATTGTATATCTANTATATAAAAAAATTCTAAAATATCGGGACTTTCGCTATGTTATACCGGGGACATACATCTGGTATTTGCATTCTGGTAAACTTATTGTGGTATTTAAAATACTACCATAGTTACAGGCATTAACTTAATATTCCAGTGTCAAATCAAACGTTTCTAAAGAACAACACATAAACATTAAAATGTAAAAATAATGCAAAAATTGCTTATAAATTGCATCAATATTTGCGGTATAAGTTTTTGGTTTAGATCGCGCGAAAATTTCAATGATTCTTTGATAAATGAGCAGCTGTCATTTCTAGGTATGTTCAGTGCGAAATTCCCATTCACAATTAGAATACCACAAAATTACAACCTTCGGAAAGTTGTATTCTTTCTACAAAAAATACTAGGTTGCTCACGTAGTATTTTGAAGAATATTATAATATTTGGTGACAGATACATATATGGTATTTTGGAAATACCTCGAAGAAATACCAGATGTCTGTCCCCGGTATTAAGCATACTCAGTATTACAAATAAGTACTTGACAGAGTTGGTTACCATTAAATGGAACAGTATGTGCAACTAGTGACTTTTTCGAATTTTGCTTCCATAATTGAGTAGGTGGCAAAAAAATCGTAAATGTCTATAACCAAATATTAACTTTTATGAACTTTTTAAATGGTAGAAGAATACATTATTTTTAATTATATATATATATGCATATACTTGTATGAATTGTAATTTGACGTTAAGTATTATAAATTATATCATTTTATATTACTATGAAATTGTAGAGCTAATTAAAGTGAGTTGAAAACTTAAACTAATTTCCTTTTTCATATTCTTTTCATTGCAGCAAAAATTTTATTTTTCTACATTATTTTTTATGCGGCGTTAACTGGATTCTTCGCTGCCATGTTGGCTGTGTTTTATCAAACACTTCAGGTGGATAAACCCAAGTGGACAATGAGCGATGGGTTAATTGGTTCGAATCCAGGTGAGTGAGTCATCGAAGCATATTTAAAGATGGAAATATATATTTATGTTCTAAAGAATTATAGATACTAATCTTTAACTATGGAGGTGTATTTTTTGGACGTAGTCTGTGACGTGGTGGTAAATTTTACCCCTTCGAATTTTAGTTAGAAATTTGAATACAAATTGGCCATTTTATAATAATTTTTTCTTTTAAACTAAGCTACTAGATTTTTAAGTTAAAGTAAATAAAAAATTTTATTTTTTCTTTTAAAATCAACAACTTTCCACTAGATACTGGAAATCATATTAAAAAAAATGTGATTGTAAAATATACAGGTCAACCTTCCTTGAAAGAAAAAATTGCATAAACGTTGAGGAGTGGTAATTTTTACATCACCATCAGCATTTCTCCGCCCACGCTACATGTATACACCTTCCACAGCAAAAACATAACTGATCAATAACGACAACGAAAGGAGAAGATATTGAGAGAATCAAGTTGCTGGAGTCGTTACAGCTGGACTGCTAAAAATATATATACATNAGGAGTGGTAATTTTTACATCACCATCAGCATTTCTCCGCCCACGCTACATGTATACACCTTCCACAGCAAAAACATAACTGATCAATAACGACAACGAAAGGAGAAGATATTGAGAGAATCAAGTTGCTGGAGTCGTTACAGCTGGACTGCTAAAAATATATATACATAGCTTTAATTTAGAAATCAGTAAGGCAAAATAAGTTCGAGAAATTTTGCCTTTCACACTTAATGGTTTCACCGATGTAGAGCCGACTANTAGCTTTAATTTAGAAATCAGTAAGGCAAAATAAGTTCGAGAAATTTTGCATTTCACACTTAATGGTTTTCACCGATCTTAACCTTCATTTGCCGGGTAAAATTCGAGCATGTAGAGCCGACTGCCTTGGGAATGGGTAAACGCTATCCCCTGAACCAGACCGACTAGAAAATTATAGCCTCAGAAACTCATAAACTCTTGACTTGAAAAGGTATTTTGTTGCTATGACGTTTTGAAATAAAAAAAAGTTTGCAAACTCGAAATAAATAATTTATTTAAATTAAATGAAACAATGTAATNCCTCAGAAACTCATAAACTCTTGACTTGAAAAGGTATTTTGTTGCTATGAATTTTTGAAATAAAAAAAAGTTTGCAAACTCGAAATAAATAATTTATTTAAATTAAATGAAACAATGTAACGCAACTTTATTAAGGGTTTGTATAAATTTTTTTTCTTAGTTCGAAAGTTTATATCTTTAAAACACACCTGCTTGAAAATTTAAAGATCTTTTAAGATCAGTTGGAAATTTTGTATAAAAAATTTGCCAAAAATAATTTTTTAAGTTTTCGGTTTTACGATTTTGTTAATTTCAGGCCATTAATCAATTTTGTAACCATGTAGAACAGTTTTTGACATATTCAAAAAATAAACTTCCGAAATTTTCATATTTAGAGCTTTGCATAACTTTCGAAAAGAACTTGTAACTTTTTTCTTTTGGCAGCTATGCGACTGACAGGGACCGAGCCATATGTATTTTTAATTTCCGTAATTCACATGTCAATAAAATATCCCAGCAAAAATAATATTATATACNTCGAAAAGAACTTGTAACTTTTTTCTTTTGGCAGCTATGCGACTGACAGGAACCGAGCCATATGTATTTTTAATTTCCGTAATTCACATGTCAATAAAATATCCCAGCAAAAATAATATTATATACATAAGTATTATTTGACGCATTTAATTTATGTAATGTCACGCACCCCCTGCTGCATCTAGAATCTAAAATATGTTTGTTCCGCTGCTTTTAGCTTTTGATTATTTAAATTCATGCACATACACAGATACGGATATATGTACATACATATGTAAAAGCCAAAATAAATTGTAATTCTCATATAGAATTTTGCTATAGGTCAACACGTCGTATGCTTAACTGAATAAGCATTGGCGCGTGTTCTTTTCAATTTTAGCGGCAGCAATTTCATTTAGCCGCTACTTAGTTTTTTCTTACTGCCACAGCATGTGGCAAGCGCGTGTTCTCTTACAATATTTGGCCGCGTATATTGAATCTTTATTAGGTTCCTAAATATGTAAGAATGGCGGTGGCGATTGAAGTACTCGGCCACCGCTTGCATTTATTTATATGTAAGTGACTTTAATTACAAGGATGGATATAATTTATGCGCCTTCTGAAATTCATCGCTGCTTTGTAATTGACTTTGCTTTAATCATATAAATTGATGATTCTAATTTGTTGCCTGCTATTAATTGTTTTTGTGCGGGCGCTTTTATTTACTCAATGTGCTGGTGTGTGGGGCGTATACGTAACATGACTAGATTTTTTTTTCTGTTGAAACTACGCTCAATTGAATTAAAATTTAATTCGTATAATCGGGTTTCCTTTGAAGTCTTAGTGAATTAATTACAAAGTCTACTTGTACATTACTGGGTTATTAAAAACTTTCTATTTTCTTTGCTTACAGGTCTCGGCTTTCGACCAATGCCCCCAGAGGCAAATGTTGAGAGTACTTTAATCTGGTATGAGAAATCGAGACCCGAAAATTATAAATACTGGGTCGATGAAACTGCAACATTCCTTCAATGTGAGTATAAGTAAAATTTATATTTAACTCAATGTGAAGCACTAAATGTGTTGAACAAACAACGGACAATCAATATTCTTGAATTTGTGTGTCGATGTTTTGGAATTAAAAAATAGCTGTGTCTATTTGTTAACTTCTATGTTAGAATGTGTCGTCATCTGCGTCAAAGGCTAGAAAATGTTTGTTTATTTTTTTTATAAGGTGTTAACCATTTGTCGGTACTGACCAGATCCGGAACACCACAACATATGTGTACATTCGGATGCATCACTCACTATACAAAAAAAAAAAAAAAAAAAATAGAATCGATACTGTTTTCCATCGAAACTAAAAAATCTATTATTTTTTAGGCCTCCGCCAAAATATTTCATAAAAATATTGAGATCTACTTGAGCACAATTTTTGGTGGTATTTTCAAACCGAGTTTTGTTTTATAAATGAAAGTAGTTTTCAAAAATATTTCTCCCAAAAAATGATAGATGAGTTTAAGTTTTTTCTGCGTAAAAATGTTTTAAAATCTTTGCAACGGAATCAAAATAATCAAATTTAGATCTTAATATTTTTACTTATTTTTTATATTTTTTAAATATAAATTTTACAATCCCAGTGGAAAAACGGCAACTTTTTTGCAGAGGCTCCCTAATGTACATACTTATTTGTAGCTTTCGCACAAGTGATTGTTGTGATATGAGATTTTATTTTGAATTTTGAGATTTGCACAACTAAAGCCGATAGAAAGATGAAGATCGATAAGTGATTTTGTGATATCATTTACTGGGCAATTTTGGCAAAGGTAATAAAAATACAAATGTGAGACAGATGGGTAATTCGAAAGATTTTTGTTATTCTAGCACAAAAGTCTTAGAATAAAACCTCACCAATTGTGGTGAAAAGTTTTTTTGAGAAAAAGTACCTGTATATCCTTTGGCAAGGCGTCGCCCCGATAGTCGCAATGGCTGAGTGAGCAAAGCACAGGCGTGCCATTCTTAAGATGCGAGTCCGAGAATCACGCAGCGTATTATTTTTTTTTGTTTTCTTATTTAAATTTTTTCTTTTTTAATTTTTTTTATTANTTATTTTTTTTTGTTTTCTTATTTAAATTTTTTCTTTTTTAATTTTTTTTTTATTGTTTATATTTTATTGTTTTAAAAAAAGAAATTATATTTTGGATTTCATTTGATTATATGTATTCTGTTATATGTATTTTCTTCCTTCTCAATTTCATTTCCTTGTATTGTTTAGATGTTATTGTTTAAAGAAAAAGTTTTATTTTCAACTTAATTTAATTTTTATTTTAAATTTTTTTCAACTACATTTTTTCGTTTTATGTTTAGTTTTCTTTTCATTTTTAGATCTTATTGTTTGAAGAAGAAACCATTTTTTTTAAATTTCATTTAACTTTAGAAGATTAATTAAATTATTTTTTTCTTTTTTAATTTAGTTTACATTTCTTTCGTTAACGTCATTTGCTTTTAATTTTTTACATTTTACTGTTTCAAAAAGAAAAAATATATATATTTTTATTTCATTAATTTTAGGTTCTTATTTTATTTCTTCTATTTATTCATTTAATTTTCTTTTAGTTCCTAGATTTGGTTTTAGAAATAAAAAATACTTTTTTTAATATTTAATTTTTAAACAATATTTTCTTCTCTTTTGATTTTAATATTTAGATTTTATTATTTTAACAAGCAAAAATTGAATTTTAACTTCATTTAATTGTTAAAGATGATTTTTATTTATTTTGCTTCATTTTCATTTTATTTCTTTTTACAATTAAATTTTCGTTGATTTTTTCTTTTTATTCGTTTTAAGTAGTTCATGAAATCATAGATTAATGTTAAATTTTAAACGTTATTCTCATAAACAGTATGAAACCGAAGACAGCCCTACCCTAACTTGTTTCAAACTAATTAACATACCGTTACCTTAATATACCATAAAAAGGCCCTAACTCATTTTCTTTTCAAATTCAGTATTGTACAAAAGTCTGCCAATTACTCACTAAAAAACATGTTGAGATTTAAAAATCATAGCTACAGCACAAAATTTGTTACACTCTTTCATAAAAACACCGTTTACAAGAAATACAGCCAAAGGACTTAATTTTCTATCGAGTTTTTTCAGCACTCCGTAAAGAAACAAAAATGTTAGATAGGGCTATTCTACATACTACATTCTACATTAAGTTAAGGATATGTAACTAAGTGCAGCCAGTTTTTTTTTTTATTTAATGACGAACTCAATATTATTTACTTTTATTTAATATTAAACATTTTTAATTTATATTTATGTGGTCCTAATGGTGAATCTGGCATAATATTTAGCGGTGCCTAAAAGTAAGTGTGTGTAGTAGAAAAAAAAAACTTGAAAAAAAGAATACACAATTAAAAAAATTTCAAAAGCTACCCACTAAGAATGGCTAGGCCGCAGCTGGCTACTTAATACTTTGCAACGAAATAGTTTCGCTAGATTTTGCGCCTGTATTGCTAGCTAAAAACTGAATTTAAAAGCCAGAATTTAAAAATCTTGGTATAATTAGTGCCAATATTAGTTTCAAGTAACGAAGTAACAATTTATTTCCACCCTGAAAGTAGTAAATTTATGTATTTTAACTGCTATTTTCCTTTGCTAATTCGTAGGCGCCTATTTTCTTCTATTTCTTCTAACTTTTGTACTAATCTAAATACTGCCTTTGTCTGCTCACTCACAGCCTATGAAAATCTACCCAAGCATAATCAAATGAATTGTTCATTTGAAAATCCACCAACACAGGGCAAGGTATGCGCTTTTGATCCAAATGCTTTTGCTCCATGCACAAAGGAGAACAATTTCGGTTATCATCAGGCCAGGCCATGCATATTCCTCAAGTTGAACAAGGTAAAATGTTGCCACTATTAATTAAAAATTTAGTGGGTTTTTAAACGTTTGTTTTTTTTTTCTCTCCCTCTCTTTATTTTGCAGATTTATAACTGGGAACCGGCTCTGTACAACTCTTCGAAATCTCTGCCAGACCACATGCCTGTCGAACTGAAAAATCATATTACAGAAAAGGAAAGCTTGCGGCCAAATCAGGTAAGAGTTTTGTATGAATCATATGAATTTTGAAACAAAAACAAAAAGCAAATGGCGCAGAAACTAAGAATGGTTTATACTGGTGATAAGTGGTTCAACAAAACGCGAAAAATAACATTTGTTGGCCAGGGAAATAAACAAATCTATTAGTTTTCATGGCTAAAAATGTTTTACTTGAAATTTTTTGCATCATTTTTGAACGTTGTTTCACATCTTTTCTGATCGCAAAAATTTTTATTTAACATTTGTATATTTTTGCTAAGTGGCAAGTCCTTCAACCACATTTTTATATTTGCTAACATTATTTCCATTCGTAGTAAAAGCAAAACGCTTACTAAAGTCAAACGCGATTGAAAACTTTCGAAACATGAACGGAAAATTTTAAAAATTCAAAAAATCGATAGTCAAGAATAAAAAAAAAAATAAATAAAAAATATAAATAAAAATTCCGCAAGGTCCCAAATTGAACCCTTTTATGCCCACTAAATTTTAAGAATATTTTGTTTTTAATAATAATAATAATAATAAATAAATAATTCATTCAGCTCAAAATTTGCTTCAATTTTCCATATACCTAAGACATTCTTCGTCAGCTAAGCCTCCGTCTCTCCGAAATTGGTTCAGTCTTGAAAATACGTTAAAATATTAACTTTTAAATGATGACTGGCGTTTTTTGAAATATGGCGGACGAAGTTTTGAAAAATTATTGGATTCACTCGAAATTTGTTACTAGCGGTTTTTGGGGCCACTGATTGCCCATATAATTACGGTGACCATAAATATGGATTCAAAATGAAGGACAATTTTTCAAAAGTATGCCTACATATATTTACGTAGTATAAAAATATCAAAAGAGTATTTATGATTCTAAATTCTTAACACATTTTAAACTTTAAAAATGAATCACGTTTTCTTCATTGATATTAATCTTTTTTTACATGAATATTTATAAAAGTATAGTAAAACATATTATAATTACAATAGCTTACACGAGAAGTTAAAATCTTTAAAAGATTATTTTATAGGCAAATCTTGAGTCGCTCAAAACGAAAACAATACCCCCCTTTTTTTTGTTTTTTTAGTACTTTTCGCAGTTATTTGTCAAAATTCGACATCATGAATCGACGTAAACGACGAGTTACAAAGTGCCCTTTACAAAAAAAATAATTTGTGCAGATTGCGCTCCATAGCATTTACATTTCTGATCCGATTTTCATTATCTTTGGCTCAAAATTTACGAATGTTTTAAATAATGAAAAAATAATAATCAAATGAATCTGCGTATTTGATTGAAAATCTCATTTTTTCGCCTGTAGCACTAATAATTTTCATTGAAGTCGCCACAAGTTATATATTTTGGTAAGAGGCACATCAATACCCTTCGAGCTGTAAGTCGCTTACGTTAATTTGGAGATTTTTTCATGAGATATTGAAGAAAAGCTAAGAAAAGTAACAAAAAACACTTTTTTGAAAAAATCCATCCATTGTCCGATAATTTTAAAATAACGAATAAAATGCGGGACAAATGCAGGACATTTGGAAAAAATCAGTACATTTTCAGGTTTTTCAGGTTTGAAAAACTACGCAGGACCGACCTTTGAAAAACAGTACGGCCCTGCAAAAAACAGAACGGATAGTCACCGTACATATAATAATAAGTAAAACCGCGAATAAAGTTTTGGTAATTCATCCATCTTCTACAAAATTGATTCAGGTAACCAGTTTTTTACCTGAACTAATATGGAGGGAGGATGAATGATTTATCAAAAACCCACTCATCATTTAAAAGTGAATATTTGTACCGATTTTTTTTTACCTGAAACAATTTTGGAGACTGGGGCTATAGTTAACGAAGAATTCCGCATACATATGCATATCATACCCGTTCGAAGAATGTGTACGCTGTGCGCACTGACCAGTTACTTTGTATATGAAGTCGAAGTTACCATAGATTTCTGGCCTCTCAAACGGCAGATTGAAAAATAAAATTTATCATTCTTGCCCAATGAAGGAGCAGACTGCGTGAGCCTTACATACAATGTGTACGGCTACGACGATAAGCATAGCGTTGAGCAGTACAGCCTAAGTAGTCCCGCTGATTCCAAAAAGGGCTGCTCTCTGCTCGCGCACGAATCTCGTAATCGATGTAGATTTTTCTACTGAACTACACCAGACGATGATCCAATCCAATATAATGGTCTTTATTATGGTAAATACAGCCAGTCAGTTGCCTTAGAGAGGCCGCTTTCACAATAAAATGCTTGACCCTAACAGAGAGTACAAGTGGAAAGCCGCCGCGGAAGACAAGCTGGGCATTTGGCTGTTAATATCACAGTTGGTGGCTAAATTTGAGCACCCCTGCATGAGATCATTCAGTATACTTAGAAACTTACCCCAGACAATAAATGCCACGTTGTCAGTGAAGACGATAACCCGAAATCTCCTGTAGAGCTCCTCCAGGACGTCGTTCACTACGATCATCCAGAGAAAGAATAAAAGAACGCTGCAACGCCCACTACCAACTACACATCTTACGCTGGACAGTGGCACTGTCCTACGCAGAAGATCGAAATTACGAAAAATTTTAGATCAGAAGACATGTTAAAATGTCGCAGGTCGGGAATTTTTCTTATTTCTGTAAACTTGCTTATTTATTTTTTACACCATATTTATCTATTACTATGGGCATTACTGCTAATCCTAATACATTTTTTGTTCCCTCATTCTCCCTTTTTTCTTTACAGACCAATGTCGTTTGGATCTCGTGCGAAGGTGAAAATCCTGCTGATGTGGAAAATATTAAATCACGTGATTACTATCCACGCATGGGTTTCCCCGGCTACTATTTCCCATTCAAAAATATCGAAGGCTATGTACAGCCAATCGTTGCCGTACAATTCACCGTTGAAAGTGAGTACAACACCATTTATACTTAAGTATTCAAATAAAACTATTTATTTAATTTAATAATAATTGAGCTAAAAATGAAACCCATTTGAATGTCAACGACAAGCACAAACGGGAAGGATAATGTGAAGCTCGCAAGTGTAATTTACCTTTCATTAAAAACACGCATTCACTAATTTAAAACCAAACAAAATGATGGCAAATTATATGCAATACTTTTATTTTTAGTCACACTAAATTGGCCTAGCAGCTGTGAAAAATGCCTCAAACAAGCAGTTGGGTTATGCGCGTGCTTGAAAAATGACAACATTGATTGTGCTTTTGCTGCGTGGTAATTGACAGCTGTCACAATACCAATAACGTTTTAGCGAGTAGATATTTTTAACAACCTGACAGCCATCACACAATATTCCTGAGTTTCAATTTTGCGATGAAGCACTTCAATAGGGTAGAAGAAAAGTTGAGATGTGTGATATCCTTTCACAATGAACAGCTTATAGCTTATACTATAGTTTAACGGAAAAGAACTTTTTAACCCATGTTGTAATACAAATTTCAAATAAATAATTCCCTTAGATCTAGTTGAATTTCATTTTTGGTAGCCGTCCTCCTCCATGAGTATGAAATTGCTTTTGCAAATCTCCATACCCTACAGGATAAAAACTTTCCTATGTTTAAAGTTGGACTAAATGACATCAGTGTGAAAAATTTCATGATGATCAATTGAGTTGTTAAAGCGGGAAAGCGTGACGTGATAAACAAACTGAGTTTCTTTCGCATTTCGACGGCTAAGTGGAAGATCGACCTAATTCTGCAGTCGGTTCGCAAAAGCCCTATCTCAGAATTCGGTTCAAAAACGCCTTATCTCAACTGAAAATATATTGAAAATATGTTGAGATAGAGCATTTTTAAACCGAATTCTGAGAAAGGGCGTTCTTCAAACAAGTTCTGAAATAGGGCGTTCTTGTAATTTTTTTTTTTGTGAGATAAGGCGTTTTCGAACTGGTTGCGGAGATAGTTCGATCCTCCACTCGGCCGTCGATTTTTAATATTAAGTAAGAATTTAGTATATATGTATGTACATAGTTTCGAAAATTATCTCCAGCGCTAACCACTGTGATTGGACAATTGTGGTGTACATCCATCCCAAGATCCTAGAATCTGCCCATTAGCGGTTTGCATTAATTTCATTAATGATTTCGTAGCACTGATTATAACCCCGTCTACGCCATTTTTACCTACATTTGCCAGATACATACTGCACTACACTGGAAAGTAATAATAGCTTTTTGGAAGAGTCTCTACTAAGGCAAATTTTAGCGCTGAATACATTATTTTGGCTTACATCTCTTCACACTCTCATTTCACCGAAGCTAGCATGATTTTATTGTGCATGTAACCCCAAGTTTTTTGTGCGAAATTGTATTTTTTTTTTCTATTGATTATCGTAAAGTTCTTATTTTTGTTGTGTTTGGACTTTCCTTTTGCATTTTGCATTTTTTTGTTCATATAAAAAAAAAAAAAAAAACTGTCTACCAAACTGCACGTGCTGAAGCCTCTGGCGCTGTTTCGCCAACGCCCACAACGCACTGTGAATTTTGTGATAAATGCTTAAAATAGTCAAATACAAGTGCTTGTATAGAGACTTATTTATACACAGTTTAACTCCCGGCTCACCTTAGCTTCTTATGCTCTACTCATATTTCTACGAATGCGTCAAATGTGTCAAATGTTTTGGCAGCGCCACTTAGATGTCGAAATGTTGAGCAAATGCTTTCCATTAATAAAAAGGTCTTCGCACTCCTTCCTTTCATGAATTTTCATGGTGCACTAGTCAATGAAGTGGGAGTACATACATTAATAGCAGAAGAAAAAAATACAAGTTTGAAGAGAGTAGACTGAGAGATGCTTTCACTAGTTAAAGCCTACATTAGGTAGAACGACTTAGGATCCTCCAGAATCTACGGCCTCGCTGCTGCAATAAAAATCTTCAATTAGAATTGTATGGGACAGAATGGAAATATGTAGACTTTCACACTGCAAGATTTAAATCGCGAATAGAAAACATGTCGTAGGAACTTCTCCGCAGCTGTTTGTATCTTAAAGTCGGGTGATTCGTAGTAAAACAATGCATTTATTGAGCTGATTGAAGTTATTTCAGAACTAACAAACCAATCAACAATTCCGTACGATATGTCAGATACATATAGTATGAATTTTTTTCGTAAATAAAGAACAACCTGGATTTAAAATCAACAACTATGTGTTAATTAAATAAATAAGTTATACATCTTTATATAAAAAAGCAACTTTTTCTTTTTCAAACTTTTCGCCCTCCCATTCGCGAAATGAAAAATTAAATCGGTAGTATTTTTTGCAAAAAACCTTGGACCGTAAGGTTTAGAAGAAAACACAAGCTTAATGCTATCTCCCGAAAGGAGATCGCACCAAGTGGCAAACAAAAAGTGCAGGAATCCCAATATGGAAGATGAATGCGTGCACGTACAGTGTGCCTACAAAATTTTCTGTGAGGGAAAAATTACCTTACTCGCTGTAGAAAGGCTATGAAGTCTTAGATAGAGTACAGGAAAAGGCACAAAGTGCCTACTTCGGTTTTCTAAAGAGCCGAAAATATTCTTCAAAATTGCAAAAGTTAGTATTAAAAGCTGTCACAGCTATTTGTTTTTTCTTTTTATTTCTTTTATCCATTTATGTTTACGTCATCTTACGCTCAAGTAAGCTAACCACTCCAAATTACTAAAATAAAATAAGAAAAACGTAAATTAATTTAAAATTAATAATTAATAACAAATGTTACATTAACCTTATTTTAGTTTCCAACAAAGCAAACTCGTTTGTTAAATAATTGCAACTTTCCTTCACAAAGTTTTATTCCGTTTGCGATTACGAGATGTTGATTTTCCGTTCCGTATTATAAGCGCAAATGCTCTCTAGCTGTCTTTTTGCTTATGTAATTGCATATTTCTTCAGAAAGATTTCTAGCACAAACTTTCCATTGAGTTGAGTTGGAAGCAAATAAATGTACGCGCAAGTAAAGCCGCATTTCTATTCTATAAATATACTTCTGCTTGTTTTTAAGTATGTCAAACAGCACAAACAATATGGAGCCCTACCGTTATTAAATAAATCGTTTATTTTCACTTCCTTCTCGGTAGTATGCTCAACCAGCTTATTCTGAATTTTATGTACAATTTTGGATGTGCACATTCGCACAATTACATTTATGCGCGTATCCGATGGCAGTAATCGTAATCGTTCGACATACGGAGACAAAGTATGTAGATCAAGTATTTCTGCACCATTAAACGAATTTTTATTTTAATTTTTCAGCAAGTTGTCCATATCTTGCTTTTGTCGCTTTTCGTTGCTAACTTATCTGAGCTTTTTTACTCCTTTTCTACTGTCTTTCAGCTACCAACCCTCTGTGACCTTTTGCATGCAAATGTTCCACTTAGGCATTCAAAAGTTGTAACCAAGTCGACAATCACTTACTGTATATATTTAGTAGTTGTTGCACTCTAACATTTTTATTATTGAAAGACTTGTTTTGCATTTCTGGTGCGGTGAATGGGTAAAGAAGATACAGAGTGTATTTCGTAAAGTGGAGCATACCGCTGTTGCTTCGCAAACATAAAACAGTACAAAAGCTATGGAAAAAAGAAAGCCATGAATGCAAAATTAGAAATAATAAAAACCACAAAGCTTCCAGATACTATAATTGGGATTTCCCGGTATACCTGGTGAACATTTCAAAAGCAACAGGCATTTTAGTTCCGTTAAAAAAAAAAAATTTAGTGAAGATTAAGTATGTAGCAATTACACTTTGTTTGCATTTCTGCCTTCACTATAAGTGTCGTTCTGCATGGAGGACGGCAGCCTAACTGTTGTTTCGTACTACGTTGCATCTTGAGTAAATATTTCGGCTCATACAGTTCTGAGGGCATCAATTGGCTTTTTCCCATTCATTTCCTAGCCTTTTTAAAGCACTTTAAATATTTACTGATTGATCTGCAGTGAATTTCTAGAAATCCATGCTATAATTTTGAATGAAAAAAAAACAAAAAATTGAATAACATGCCGGTATAAAAATATGCAATATTTCCATAGGGGCATTACCTGCCCCTGAACATTCTCCATAGTGTTTCTGGCTTTCTCGTTGCATACTTTTGGGCACACCCGCTTTATTTCTTGGATAAGTTAGAATATGTATACTGAATGCTCATAAGGAGTCTCACATAGACGAAGTTAACGTTCATAGTGTTGCCATGAATCAATGCATTCATCGAATGTTGAAGAACATTACCGTTTCTTTACCAAATTTTAGTAGATACTTTAGTCCTTTGTGGATTGCTGACTGTAAGCCCTGCAGCTGTACCTTGTCGAGTAAGGCGAGTCTTTGCATGATATAAGCTGGACACTGGCAAACCATATGTTTCATAGTTTCCTCTGCCTTCCTCGGTTAGCAGTGCTCGCTACCACTCAGCAGGGCCTGGGTTCAAGCCCTGGTCAAAGCACATCGCAAAAATATAGAAAAATGGTTTTTTCTTAACACCGGTGTTTCTGCCATGAAAAACAGCTTCTCATAAAAATACAATAGCCGTTCAGAGTCGGCGTAAAACTTTGTGTGACAACATCAAGGCGCACGCCACAAATCGGAGGAGAAGCTCGAGACCAAACACTAACATATGTATTTGTAAGCGCCTATCCATTATTATTAATAAAGTTTCCTCGTCATAGTTACACTTCCTACACTTTTTGGCCTCTATGTTGCGTTCTTCTTGTTAATACATAGTATGAAATCAGTACGTCTCCTATCAGATGAACTACGCATAACACTGGTCTACAAGGGTTTTGCGAATAAGACGGGACCTGGTGTTTCTGAACGGATTTTTCGTGCTGAACACGAATCCGGGGTCAAAAATGTCCCATCACGTCACGTTTTCGAGAAAAAAGGGGTTGAAACCCCTAAAAACAGCGTTTTTGGCCATTTTCGAAAAATTATAGAGCTGAACCCTGACGTGGTACAAATTTTGCATATATCAGAAATTAAAGGCTAAACCGTGCCCTTTCGAATGAGCCCTATGCCGAATTGATCGCGTGCACCCTTAAAGCAGGGGGTGTATTTGTGTTTAGGGGTGCAGGAAAAATTGATCACAGAAAGAATTTAATCTTAAACGATCATAGAAAATTAATAATGCCAAGGTTTTAACT
>NW_016159241.1:19799-24232 GCF_001687245.7 Rhagoletis zephyria | reverse complement strand
TTATGGTGTGTTGAAAATTTGGAAAACTGTATGCGTAGTAATGATGTGCAAGTATAGTTAGTTAACAGCTTATCAGAGTTACGTAAAATGATGCCTTCGTTGTTGCATTTTTATGTTTGTTATGGTAATGCTTTTTGTATGCAATTCGTAGTATATTCTTTTTTACTCGGTTAAATAAAAAATAAATCCCGCGCAACATAATCTATTTACATAAAGCACAGTCCATACAGGTGCGCTACGTTTCATCACTGCCGCATTTTTGCTTCCTAATGCTACATATATGCATACATACATACCTACCTTTGTCTCTACCTCACATTTCTAATATGCCGACATATTTTAATTGTATTCCCTTAGTCATCTGCCACCTGACTAAGTAAACCGACAATAATGAGCACATTTAATCCCATTAGCGTAGCGTTGCCAAGCACGAATAGTGGCAGACAATGAAGGTTGAATTGAAAACCACTGGCCTTGCAGCAAACGAACCAACCAAACGACCAACAAGCAACAAAAATTGCAGCTTCAGGCAATCAGGCGCTAAGTCACGTACTTCCCGGTGTCACGTTGCTGTCGTTGTTGAGCACCTTAAGGGATATACATAGGACACAGTTGATTTTCTTTATTCATATTTTTTTACTTTATTTAGCATTGCAATTAGGTGCAGAAATGGGATTTCGCGAGATAGTTAATGAAATTTTAATTAGAATGACAGCTGCAGGCGATAAATTATGTCGTGGGTATATGGATGGTGTACAGTGGAAATATATGCAGAATTATTGACGTTGAAGAGAATAAATCCCACAATGACGTTGACAAGGCAATGGCTATTCTTTGATTTTTTAAAGTCACCCGCTATTTTTTGTTGCCATATTAGTAAGTTTTGTAATACTATAATCAGAGCCCAAATATGTGCTCGCCTCCAGGCAAGTTGAGCAGACAAATTATTAGAGTACCGCGTTTAGAGACGGAATAGTCTCGATACACATAATTGAAATGAGTAAGTTGAAGCAACTCCAGTTCATAGTAAATTTGGTCAATATAAATAGTGTTCTACCGACCGCTGTGGCTGAAGGGTTAGATGTGCGTACTACCACTCCAAAAGACTAGTGTTAGATCCCTGGTCCGGGCTAAATCTAAAATTACAAAAAGTTGTTTCCAACAGCGGTCGCCCCCCGGCAACCCTCCGAGTGTATTTCTGCCACTAAAAAGCTTCTCATAAAATCCATTTGCCGTTCGGAGGGAGATTAAAACTGTAGGCCCCTCCATACATGTAACAATTGCAAAAAGCGCATAACAATTTTAGGAGAACCTTCTAAGAAAATTGTCAATTCTAAAAACTATCTTAAAAGCTCTTTTCTGTCTCTCGAAAGACTAATAGAAATATTGGCTAACGAGGAGGTTTTGCGTTACTCTGTTTGTCCTTAGGCAATGAGTCTAAAAATTAAATTACATAAAAGAACATATATGTATGCCCACATCCATACATATTTTTCTTCTTGAAACTAAAACAAATATAAAATAAAAGAAAATTTAATTTAAAAAAGTACTTAACTAAAATAAGAAGAAACAAACCCCTAAAATTAAAAAAAACGTCTTTAAAAATAATAAAATCTAAAAAAGATTTTCCTTTTAAAGCACCCACATCTAACAATTGAGAGAAAAAAAAAAAC
The DNA here is from genome assembly GCF_001687245.7 of Rhagoletis zephyria. NCBI lineage: Eukaryota > Metazoa > Arthropoda > Insecta > Diptera > Tephritidae > Rhagoletis > Rhagoletis zephyria. Next base: position 22,559 of record NW_016159241.1, on the reverse strand, counting down.
TAAAATAAGGAAAAAAATAAGAAACTAAAATTCAAACGACATTAAAAAAAGGTTTCTTTTTAAAATAATATAATCAAAGAAGGAAATGAAAACTGAAATAAAAGAAGTTCCTAGAAACTAAATGAAATTAAAAATAAATGTTTTTCTGTTTGAAACAATGAAATCTAAAATCTAAAAGAAAATTAAATTAAAAAAAAGAAAAACATTGTTGAAGGGCATGTAGTTATAAGCACTGCTGATGGATGGAAATGATGAAGATTTGGTTTGCAATGTAGAAAAATTCAACGTTGGATTTATTTAACGAGTATAGCTAATTTATAAACTACTAATGGAAATTCACGTTGCCTTAAATCTAGCACTACTATGTAGTGGTGTGGTTTGTTTTAACTAATTAATTGTATTAACAAAAGGTACAATGAAAAAATCGAATGAATGATATGTGCTTTATACAATGCAAAGTGTTGAAGATCATTTGATAGGATTGTCTACCATGTAACTTTGTGGTAACGTTTAAAGGAAAATTGGTATTATTTTATACAATGCAAAAATTAAGTATTATTTAAACCAATGAAATTACAATACAATTACGTATGGTTTAGCCATACAAACGATACTTAGGTTGAGTAGCGAAAATCGGATGAATCCCACGATGTAATTCAAAATTGTAGCTCACGGTGTCTTCAGGTGGAATGTTGATAATAATAAGAAGGGAAATTCAACTGCGCTCAGCGCATTTATACGAAGCAAGAGAACCCTGGAAGTTCGAAAAACCAGGGAAGCTTTTTGGCGGTGTTCACGCAGGGGTGCGTGTGAAATGTATGGCAACGCAGGGATGCACTTTTAAGCATAAGTCGCTTAAACAAACATTAAATTAAGAGTAAAATAACATAACTACGTCTCTAAAAATGAAATGAAATTAACAAAAATATATTTTCTTTTTAAAACAATAAAATGAAAAAGTTAAAAGAAAATCAAATTTTAAAACGGAAAAAAATTAATAAAAAAACACAAAATAAGTCTTAAAAATTAAATGAATTTTTCCCTTTTTAAAACAATTAAATCTAAAAATTAAAATATAATTAGATTTGAAAAAATAGTATACTAAAATATATAAGAAAAAAATACGAACCTAAAAATTAAACGAAAATAAAAATTCATTTTCTTCAAAAACTAAAATCTAAGAAAAAGGATAAAAAGCAATAAGTTCCTAGAGACGATATGAAAATCGAAATAAATATTTCTCCTTATAAAATAATAAAATCTAAAATTTGAAACTAAGTTAGATATAAAAAAAAAAACATTATTAAATAAAGAAAAAGCCTAAGTTTCTAAAACTTAAATCAAATTAAAAAATGTATTTCCTTTTTAAAAAAATAAAATGTCAAAATTTTAAAAAGATTTCATCTAAAAAGAAAACAAAATTAGAAGACCTTCGTGGCAGAAAAAAATCAATAAATATTTAGGGGTCGCTCAAAGCGCTCAAAGTTTTCCATGTGTTTTATATATTTAAAAATAATAATAATTTTTCGTAGAAATGGCATGGAGTTCTAGAACATCAATATTTTTCGAATGGAAACCCGTGTTTCTCCTCAGGAGACTTCGCATAGTAATACCCAAATTTAACCATTTTTTAATATTAACTATTTTTATTAGTTCACCCATTACATTTTTTGGTGTTTTTTGGGGACCTATAGAAATGGTTAAATAAACGATAGGGTATTATTATTCGCACGGTACCCTGTAATCAATAGTAAGAAGCTTAAAAATGTACCTGCTTGCAATGCTTATGAGATATGATAATAAATAGTTTTATATAAACACCTGTAGGCTTTCCTAATACCTTTGCAAGGCCGTATAGAAATCGGGCATCAAATAAACAATATTTTCAGCACTGACATGAATACTCGCCTAATGGGTGTACAAAACCGCTTGAAAGAAATACAAATTTGTTTTGACCCATACATCGTGATACGGAGTAATGTACAACAAATGTAGATTAAATATATAGAATAGAGTGCATCATCCCAACAAGTTGCGGGACTTCCGCCGGAATTATAAAATTTATTATATTCTAAGACCAATGGTATCCAACCGAGTTCGCACCGGAAACTACTTTCAAACCAGTGCTATGCTTTGCGGGCACCGCCTAAACTAACTCTAATCTTAAGTGATCCTTATTAAAACTGTTATCTATTGATCAAATTTATTAGTAAAGGAATGCATATAAATAAAATACATTCGTTGTATTGTGACAACAAAAATTTCCTCTTAGTTGATAAAGCAGTGTTTTCATTAAGATTCACAAGTCAATTTTTTGGAAAATGATAACACAGGTTCCATTGAGAACATTTCGTCACCTAAAATGAAAAAATCTGTTAATTAACATTGTTACCTGAAATGCAAATCACTATTACTAGCAAAAATCTCTAAATTCACTTTTTAATTGATAATGATGTATGTATTTCATCGAATTAAAAGTCACCACATCGTTTGACGCAAAAAAAAATAGTTCGTTACGGATCTTTGCATTTGTATTCATGCATCGCTTTTCGATCGTAACTGAAGAAATTTTTCCAAGCAAGTCCAAAAGAAGAGCAAACGGCGGGAAAATCTGAGAGTTTTTCTCTGCCACCAGCCTCTTTCATGCGTCGATTTTCCCCACAAGTTGGAGAGCTTTGTCTATATGGACATTGAGAATTTCTTCATTAATGTCTTTGGATTTCAGAAATATGTATCTTTATTTGCAATTACCCAATCTCA